>NW_019392963.1:7203-178767 GCF_000648675.2 Cimex lectularius | reverse complement strand
GGATAGGTTAGTGTGTGAGTGGAACTTGTAAATACAGTTTGAACGTATTTATTAGTGTGAAAGACAGGAGGCCGCAAGATCACGATAATCTTCCGACCTCCAATTTAGTTGTAGTATAGGTTAGTAAATTAGTATGAATGTGAATTATGAAAATGTGTAAATATTATATCTATTTATTTTAATTTATCACGTGTGGGAGGGTAACAACAAACAAGATAACGAATCCCCTTTTAGGTGAATTAGGTGAATCGGAAGGCAACAGTTGTTTAGTTGAGGCATAAGAAGACTCAGAAAAGAATATACACATAAGGTAGATAAGAAGAAAATCCGAGAAGGTTTATACGTGAGGCGCCGGCGATGACCCAGGTAGTTAGCCGGGGGGAAGAAAAAAAAAACAAAAAAAAAACAGAGCTAGACAAAATGCAACAGCAACTTATCATGAACAAAATCGTAACACCCGAGATTGGCAAGCTCGCAACTACAATCAAACTAGACAATACTATCCCAACAAACCCCAAAGAAATTATAATTACGGAAATCCCACACGTAATAAACCTACTACAAAAAACCAATATCACCAACAAACAAAACATAAGCCATTCAAAAAATCTGAACACCACACTTTTGCATCCTTGAGCAAAAGCATCGAGCGAATTTTGAAATTACAACTATTTGCAAATACTCAATCCCAATCCTCTCCACAAACCTACGCTCACCAATCAACACCCAAAGTATCAAAAAACTAAATGACGCGACGGCTGCCTCAACAAAAACAATAAATTCATCTGAGAGTAACCCATCTAATTTAGAAAACTTGTCATTCATTACGGTTAAGGTTGGAAATCATATATACCTGCATTACTTGATTCAGGCAGTTCCATTAATGCTATTTCCCAAACTTGTCTTAATCGCTTAGAACCAAAGTCTCTAAAACAATGCTCTCAAGGACTAAATAAAATCATAATGTCAATAGCAGGTAAAGCTGTCGCAATCACATCTGAATAAAATTTTATACACTATCGTGGCCAGTAAAATTTCAAGTTTTAGAGGAAATGCCAATTCCTACGGTGCTAGGTTACACCTTTATGAAAAATACAGGTCTTCTACTAGACGCGGAAAATCACCAAATTTTATTTAATTACAATCCTTTAAAAACGTACGACATTTTGAAACAAGGCTCTTAAAATACGGCCGTACAGCCAGACGCGGAACAGACGACAAGTGCTATTTCACAGCGCGCCTTGCATGAAGAAATTAATCCACAAATTCAGATTCAGAGAAATTGCTCCAACATTTCTCCAGAAAATAATAACTCGGCAACAACAACACCCGTGTCTGAAAGTATTGCAATTAGACAACAACTCATCAACACATACCCCGATGTATTAACAGAAAAAATAGAAGAGGCAAAAAATGATAAATTTAAAATTTACGTCGAAGGTTGTCCACCCATTAACCAATCGACATATCCCTTAAATCCCATTGATCTGAAAACGATGCGTGAAATCACGGACAATCTACTAAAACAAAACGTTATTGAAAATAGTTACAGCCCATGGGCATCCCCATGTTTTCTCGTAAAGAAACAAAATTCGGAAAAAAAAACGACTCGTTATCAACTATAAAAAAGTCAATGGCATCATTAAATTCACAGCATGGCCACTTCCTACGATAGATAGTATCTTTGATCACATACATGGAGCAAAATTCTTTACAGTCTTAGATATTTCTAACGCATTTTATAAATTGCCACTACAGAGGATTCGCGAACTTACACAGCATTCAAAACACCTTACGGAAATTTTCAATTCCGCCGTATTCCTATGTGTATAAGTCTTGGATGTCAAGCCGTCACGGAATATCTTGAAAAAATATTTTCTGAAATTAAATACATATTTCTGTGGAATTACCTTGAACACATTTTGATTTATTCGCGCACAAAGAAAGAACACATATAGCATATAGAAAAAGTCTTACAAATTTTAAGAAAACACGGCTTAACATTAAATCCCAAAGGTGAGTTCTTAAAAACCTCGGTAAAATATTTGGTAAAATATTATATAACATAAAACCTGACTTATCTCCACTCTAATGTATCTTTTGCTAACTTTTGACGCCATTTTTAGATTAAGCACCGAATTTCCTTTTAGATTAGTTCACTTTTGTTCTAAAAATGACCAGTCTGCGCTTACGAAATAACCGCACAAACATCATGAAATTTGCCGAATGTTAATTCTGGACCAACTTCTTTAATCCGTAGCTACCTTACATTACATTTTTAAAAATGACAAGCCAGCTAAAAAGTTACGAAGGACGTATCCTGGGAATTAAATACGTGGTCCAAGTGGTAAATTAATAATTAGTAAATCCACTCTGAAATAATTTATTAATAAAGAGACAAACTGTTCTTCAGAATAAAAATTAACACATTTTAAAAGAACTTTTTACGTTTGATAAAAAAAGAATGCAAGGCAAACTTTATTAGGTTACATACCCGATCAACTAATGTAACTAACTTTTTTAAATGATTTTTTCACATTCTTTTTTATCAAACGGAAGAAGGTTATTCTTTTAAAATGTGTTAATTTATTTGAAGAAAAAATATTTCATATTTAAATGGGAAAATCATTTAAAAAAAGTTAGTTACATAGTTACTGAGTTGATCGGGTATGTAACCTAATAATGTTTGCCTCGCATTCTTTTTTTTTTCTGAACAGTTTGTTTCTTTATTAATAAATTATTTCAGAATGGATTTACTAATCATTTATTAAGACCGTTGGGAAGCTCATAAAATGTTGAAGTTTTTAGCTGGTTTGATATTTTTAAAAATTTATATAAGGTAGTGGTGGAAAAAGCTGATGTTACGAGCGGGATTCGAACCCACGACCTTCGGCTAAATACGCCGCTGCTCTACCACTTGAGCTATCGTGACTTCGATCCACTTCCGCTTGTGACACTAAATTTTTCATTTCAACCAATACCTTACATAAAGATGAATTAATTGAAAGAAGTTATTTGGTCAATCCGACCACGAAATATAATGGATTTTTAAATATGTAATGTAAGGGGGCTACGCCTCAAAGAAGAAAAAGATATTTGTAGTGGTATTATGATGATCTAACCTCAAAAGATTGGTTGAGTAAATACATTCACATTATCACAATAGTGTCCGTCCATTGATATAAAAACCCTTTGGATAAGGAGGGTTAAAGCCTGCGCTCCCTGACATTTCACTGGATTCGCTCATGTGGCCTTTCTGAGAGAATGGGAAAATCTTCCAATGGAAAAGGATATTTGTATTGGTACTTCTGATCTGACCTCACAAGATTGTTTGGGTAAAGGCATTCACGTTATCGCAATAGTGCCTTTCCCTGATTTAAGAACCCCGAGGATCTGAAGGATAAAGTATGGTGTTGTATCTATAAGTTTATATCTGGACTTATTCAAAAAGGCCCATAGGCCCAGGCGCTTGTTATACCTTGTTATACCTATCTGGAAGGCCCATAAGAGGGCCCCCATGTAAAAACGCTTAGAAAATGTTTTCTCCATTACCAAATGTTGGACGATATCGTAAACCAGGGTAGTAAAACGAGCCAGCCCCGTACTAATATTTCTCATTACAAAAGACGGAATAAAGCCGTTATTTATTGACATTTCACCTGGGTGCGGCTATATTTTTTTTACGATGGAATGGTAAAATATGTACTCCGCTTTGTGGGTGAAAAAACTCGTTTACAATCAATTTTCTATTCCTTTTTCACTCTTCTCTGAGGATTTTGATATTTTACTAAGAAACTATTCGAAACGCCTTTTCATGATTTCAATTGAACATTGTCCGAGATCGGGGTTTAAGATCTTATTTTTGCATATAAAGGACAAAAATTGTTTTTCAAGGAAGAGCGATCGCCTAGAAGGGGATCTTCATTCTTCATTCCCAGGGACTCATATTCCCTTGCACCAAGACAAAACAATTCAAAAACAATTTTATCGACCTGGAAAATCCGGGAAATTATCGGGGAAGGGCAAATTTTAAATTTGTAGCAATATTATAATAGAAATTACGTCTGCGCCGTGTAGAGGAAGGTCTCGGTTCATAAATCCAAGGTTTTATGTAAATGCGAAGATGGGATTTAAAAAGACTTTTGAAAGTATATTCTAATATCTAAAGTGATACGAAACTATTACTCTTTTAAAATATTTGAAGACATTCTAACGGTTTTGAATGGGAAAAAACGTTTTCATCGATCATTCCTTTACATGACAGTGTTTCATTGGAATCGTACAAATCCTAATTATTTTGATATTTTATAGAATAAATGCGAATTTTCGAGTAAGTTATGTCACCTTCTGACTCATGTTGAAAGTAGATTTACAAACTAAAAACACAGTTTTCAAGATTTAATAAACAATTTTTGTGAGGAAGTAGTCCAACCTTCAATCTCTTAAAATTTCTTCTGGCCTTGGTAACACTAGGAAGAAAAGACATTTTTTTCCGTTTCCCTCTTGAGAATGAAAAGAAAACAATTTTCACGATTATATAAAATGAGATTAGATATCTAACAAGTTACATAAACCCAAAGAAACTTTAAGCAAAGTATGCTCAAAAACAATTTCCGTGGAAAAACAATTCGAGATCTTTTTAAGCACCCTTTAAAGCCCTTAAATATGAATTTTTATAGTAAAAGTTTTTTTGTTTTTTTAAATTGAATTGGCAATTTTTCTTTCTTGGATGACTCTAGTTCCGGTTGAACGGCCATTCCCCTCTGTATTTATCGAAATTCAACGTTATTACAATCGCTGGAAAGCTGGATTTCTCTTCTTTCCGTGTGTGCCAACAATGTTTTTTTTCCGTAAGTGGTGAGGAAGGTTGAATGAATTTTACATGTTTCAGCCTCTGTCAACAATGTTTTGATTTTACATTATTTTATTTTACATTTTTTCTTTTACCTCCGGTTCTGATTTATTTACGGAGGTTGTGCCATTGTGTGTAGTGTGCAGGGTTCTACAACCTTCGCGAGTTTCCCATAGATCGATGGGGTTGTTTCAGTTATCGTTATTTATTTCAATTAATTATTCTTTTTATCTAAGGTTTTTTGGTTGAGATGAAAAAGATAGCGTCACGAGCGGGATTCGAACCTACGAACTTCGGCTCAATACGCCGCTGCTCTACCACTTGAACTATCGTGACTTCGATCCACTCGGACGCCAACTCGAATCCCGCTCGTGACACTAGCTTTTTCATCTCAGTCAAAAAACCTTAGATAAAAAGAATAATTAATTGAAATAAGTACTTTGATCAATTAGACTACTAAACATAAATGGGTTATCGTTATTTTTGAGATTTTCGAATAAAATCGCTTTCATTTAAAATATTGACGATCAAAGAGAAAATCTATTTTTTTGATTTTCCCAAAAATTTGAAATCAGGAGTTTTTGGAAGAGCAAAAAATGAATTTAACTTTGTTTTTTGTTAAATTTTTTTTTACCCTACTTTGCTCAATATGCATCATACCCCGGCTATAATTCAGTTGTAGCCACCTAGCGAAGTAATTCTATTATATTAATAAGAAGAAATTAGCAGTTCTTATCTCTCTAGACGGGTGTGGGGCTGAAAGGGATCAAATTCAATTAGGTACTTACAACTTGACCGGACCACCGATGCCTCACAGTGCATGTGCTTGCAGAGTTGTCGCAACTGTCAGCGCATTTCATGTTCGACGCCGACTAATCAAACCCACAGGTGACCATGGTTCCATTTTCGATGTGCAGATTATCACATTCACCGGGGAAAAAGTGGAAATTATCGGGTGGTTATTTACGAGAGTTGCTGTTTCGATTGCATAAAACTTATTATATAGGGTGTCTCTGTTAGATGGCTCGGCTGTATTTCTCTTGAACCAATGACACTGTGTTTAATATTTTTTAGTCTAGTTTCAAATTTTAACCTCTTTCTGGAGAAAAATTATACAGGGTACCTGTGGCCCAGTTTATCTTCAAAATTTCAAATATAAGCCTATACATCCTGACATAATTTTAAAGCTTTTTTAACGCTGAAAACGATGGTGCAATTGGATTTTAAATTGGTAAAAAAATGACGTTATGGCAAAAAGTTTGGGGGAAAGAGTCATTTGGTTCTCTATTTATTAATCACATTTCACGTTCGAACTGCCTACGTTGCGTAAATATTTGCTTTTTTAAAACAAGACATTTGCTCTTTTTAACCACTCTTCACCGGTGCTCAGAGCGATGGAGTCAGGGGAGATTCATTGACATGCATTTTCTATTCTTGCCGCAGTTTTTCAACTGAGGTTGATGGGTTTTGATTGGCGTAGACACTGTTTTCTTAAATGGCCCCACAGAAAAAGTGCGGAGTTAAATCTGGCGAACGAGGAGACCAATAAATCTGGCCATGAGGTTCTGGAGAATCATTCTTTGTCGCTGTTGCAGAGGAACATCATCTAATAGTGTTACTAAAACCTCCCCCAAAAAACTGAGGCCCTGAGGATTATTTAAATTATTTTCATAGGGACCCAATTAATTTATTTCCAAGAAGTCCACACCAAACGTTGATATTGTGAACCACCTGATAATGACAAGAGTACGAAATTCTGGGATATTCCTCTAACCACGTTCGAAAATTCCAACACACGCTTAGTATGTCATCAGAGTGAACTTGGATTCATCAGTCCATAGGATGTATGGAAGAACGATTTCTTCAGCCTCCCAAATCGACATTTGTGCAAGGAACTTTAGATGCCTGTCATAATCAGAGTCCCGAAGTCCCTGGACAAGATGAGAGCGTATCTGTTAAAATTGTAAGTCCGGAGTACATCTATAATTTTATCACGCTGCCGGTTTCTTGGTGATGGAAAAGCATCTGATCCGTATCTCCTCATATTGCGAGCAACACGAATAAAAGTTTTGTCGTTTATTCTAGGACGATCAGGAAATTTCTGGAAATACAACTGGCCTACACCACGTGCAATACCACTATCAATAAAGCAGTCGTACTTATCAACTCGCTGTTGACAGGAAAAATGTGCTCTTCGGTTCATTTTGAAAGGAATACTGAATTTAACGAATAGGAATAAGTACTAGCGTCAAATTTATTTACTTCCAGGAATTAGTATTTGCTCCCATAATGCGAGTTTGCCAAACAATGACAGAATGTAATAAAGACAATTAATGTTCATTTTAGCGAAGAAGTAAATTGATGAAATTGTTTTCCATTATTTTCAGTATAAAAATCCTTTAAAACGATGTGTCAGGATGTATCGGGTCGTATTTTAAATTTTGAAGTTGAACCGGGCATGAGGTATCCCGCATAATCTTTCTTCACAAAAAGGTAAACATTTGAAACTAAACTAAAAAATATTCAACAAGTTTTTTTCATTATTTTAAATTAATTAATTTTTTTTATAGCGTTATTGGATCAAGAGAAATTCAGCCGGTCCATCTAAAAAGGACACCCTGTATATTCACAATCGCATTATCTATTTATCACGTGTCAAACTACAACTACATACCACGTGATTTCTCCATTTCGTCTTTTTAGTCCGTCTATATTCTCTGGTTTGGTCTGTGATATCGGACGATCTGATCACACTACATAATATATTTTGCGTGTCATCCTTGCGCAGGGGCCATGCTAATCTTCTCTGTATCGTTCCAATTTTAGTATATGTACCGCCGAAGCGAGTACATAATATATTTGGTTTGAAGGTCATGTAGACTCTCCGCATGAACCATTTTCACACATGTTAATGTGTCGTATTTTCATTTTGCCTATGCATATCCTCGTTACAAACTGACAACTTAGTTTAAAAATAGAAACCATTTATAATAGCAGGGATCGTTTTATTTAATAAACCCGGATCATTTGGAATATGACGTAGAGAGAGAGGAAGGAGAGAGAGAGAGAGAGAGAGAGAGAGAGAGAGAGAGAGAGAGAGAGAAAAATAGAAACCATTTATAATAGCAGGGATCGTTTTATTTAATAAACCCGGATCATTTGGAATATGACGTAGAGAGAGAGGAGAGAGAGAGAGGGAAGNAGTGAGAGAGAAAGAGATAGATAATAGATAGATAGATAGAGTGAGAGTTTGTGAGAGAGAGAGAAGGAGAGAAGGAAAAATCGGCCAATCTGGAACTTTCTCCTCCCTCGTACGGTATATCGTATCTTCCGTTCAAATCACCAAAAAGTGCCGGCTGGATGGAGACCTCCGCACGGTCCCGTCCCCTTTTCCGCTACTATTTTCATCGATTTGTGGCCACACAAACAAAATATAACTTTAAAAATATCATATTTAGACAGAGAAACAGAAAAATTCAGCAAAATTATAAATACTTTTAACAGTGATAATCCTTTCGTCATAAAAATAGTTTTCAAATTTTAGAGAAAATATAAAACGTCAAATTAAGTGAAGAGATGACATTTTAGTTTCCTTTGGTATTGTCTCAGTATTTCCTAATATTAATAATGTAATGTAAATAATAAAATGTATCCTAATGAAACTTATCACATTAATTTAAAAAATAGCAATAGAACCAGATTCCTTCATAAAAAATATTGGCATTTATTTATATATATATTTTTTGGATTTGGATTTATATAGGCTTTTGTAAATGTGCCGAGTTGAGCCTATTAGCTTCCCGTAGTCCACAGGTAATTCCAGCTTTTGCTATTTATAGTAAACTGCCGGCAGACTGGGCAGTCCTGGGGTAAACCTCAATCTTTTCCTTCCAGCCACCGAGGTTAGGCTCCGGAGGGTGCAGTCAACAGCTAGGTCAATTCAGAACTCAACGCATGCAGTTCCAAACACATTCGTACTCACGTTCATTCTTAAATACATTCGCTTCTTTTTACATACAATTCATTCAATTAGGGTGAAGGACTACTCGATATTCCTCCAGCACCTTTTACCTTTATATAGAAGCCTTCAAATTGGTAATAAACAATACTTTTTATTTGATATAAATTATTATAGACAAATAAATGGTATCGCTATGGGAGGTTCCTTATCTCTTAACTTAAGAGGGATAACACAAAACATATCCTTAAAAAAAACCTTGTCACTACTAATATAAAGTCCCTTATCTTTATTAAATATACTAATGATATTTTTTGGATAAAAAAAAACATGAAATACAACCATTTTTATAATCGCTAATCCCACACCAAAAAATATAAAATTTACAAACAGAGAAGAACAATAGAATATACTATCTAGATAAAACTATAAAAAATAAAAATAAAAAACTAATCACTTGTTGGTACACTAAACAACTAAGAAACTCGAGCAGATTATTAAACTCTCCTCAAATCTTTTTTTTTTTTTTTCAAAAAAAGAATCAAATAAATAGAACCCTTAGACTTTCTCACACGTAGTGTTGGAAAATCGACGGAACTATTTCAAAGTTACTGTTATTTTGGTGATTTTCCAATAAAATCGAAGGCATTTCGATAGGTGAAAAATTGGAGAAAAAAAATTATTTATTTTTATCTTTTCCAAAAATTTGAGATCAGCTTTTTGGGGGGTTTAAAAAATGAATATAAACTTTGTTTTAAAAAATTAACTTAATTTCAAATTTCACGAAAATAATCAATTGCGAGCGAGCAAATTCGTGTTATCTATTGAAATAGCATTTAATTTTTTTTATGACCCAAAAATATTTTTTTAGCAAAAACAAAGTTTATATCTGTTTTATGCAAATCACAAAACCCGGAATATAAATTTTGGGGGGAGAAAAAATCGCAAACTTTTCTCCTTTAATTGCTATAGATTTTTTTAGAGCAGTGTTAATTAATGCTTCCCAGTTTGTTAATTTTGGTTTTGTGCATTTTTTTATTAGTTTATTAGGTGTGTGTGTGTGTGTTGTGTAAAAGTTTAAAAAAATAGTTTTTGAATCAATGTGTTATGGTAATTTTAGTTTGTCACAACGATACGGCCTTTCATTTTTCACTAACGTATAAAAGGAAATAGACTAGGTGGAATATCACGCAATCCCACTTCTGAAGATGAGAAAATGCCAAAATCTCACAAATTAACTTCTAGACAAGATGAAAATTAAAAAAAAATGAATATCTAGAATTTCGTCTATAAATTTATTCTCAAATATATAAGATATATTAAAAAAATTAAAAATATCTTTTTTCTAATGTATTAAATCGGTAAGGTTTAATATAGTAAAAAAATACGAATAGCTCACCATCGAGTGATCCGAAATAACACATTGACTGATAGGTACTTCTCCCCATTTACACCTATTTGAAACAAAATGTTTGAAAAATTACAAAGGAAAAAAACAAAAAAATAATATAAAATAAATATTAATTAATGTGTGGAGAGAAAAAAGTTTTAATATCTTGATTCTTATTTTATGTATGACTATGGTATACAGGTATGTTTATAATGGTTTATTTATTGAACGAGTGGAGCTTTTTTTCCATCCGCCCGGTGAATTAATTGAGATGATTGGTTTATGTTTGGGGTGACCGAGAAGGTAAAGTCTTGTTTCATTACATTCTCAATTTAAAAAGTGCCTTCAGCCTTGACGTTTCCTTTCATATTGGCCCTTGCTACAAGGCGTTTCATTCTTATATTATAAAATGAGGGAAGTTTTAAAATCTAATAGCAACGGCAGCCTATGGATGTCCATCTTCACTCTTCATAACCACATGTCATCCTACAAGCCTATTGGCTTTCTTCCTGTCTAAAATCCTCAAAAGATTCCTTTTCACGATAGCACATAATAGTGCCTCCGTCAATCCACGAACGAACAAGGTTTCAGAGTTGTCGACACCATTTCCTTCGCTTTAGAGACCAGACGAGCTTGTGTCCGTTCCTTGGTGTCCATCAGATTTCGATGGACCCAGGCAGCCTCTATAAACTTAAATACTTCGTACACACCCACTCGTGCCAAGGAGATCAAAAGGCTGGATATTACCAACAAAAGAATAGCCAACTAAAAGGCAACTTCATCAGTTGTTAAGTCCATAGGAGTTTGGCATTCAGGCGGACAAGGCGGATGCTTATGGATAATTCTAAAATTCAGATTTGACAAGGAATTTAGAATCAAAATACCCGAGCAGAGTGAGAGAAAATGATTTCAGTTAATGCCGGCTATGTCTGGTATACAGATGGCTCCAAGGCGAGTACGGGTCTGGACCTGGTATCTTGGAAATAAACCAAAGACTGGAACATCATAGCGCTGCCTTTCAGGCGTAGAGTATGGCTATTGAACACTGTGCCAGGGAGGTTAAAAGGCCGGTATCACCAACGAAAGAAGGGCCATCTATTCGGGCAGCGAGGTGGAACCTCATAGATAGTAAAGTCCAGAGCGTTGAGGGATGGTATCAAGGCCCTCTTAGGGAAAATCACAAAATCAGCAGTGTTTGAGTACCAGGGCATACAGGGCAAAGAGGAGGATAAATTGACCAAGGAAAGTTCAATAAGGACACTTATACCCTGAACCCTGTTTTGACATACCAAATTGCCAAAAATGTAGATCAGACGATGGGTAAAGAATACATATAACAAATAAAACACATGTTGTTGAAAATTTGGCAAAAAGAGAGAAAATTCGAACTGTTGTAGGTTGAGATGAGGAGTCCGAAAGGATCGAAGTCACGATAGCTCAATTGATTAGCAGCGTCATATTGAGCCGAAGGTCGTGGGTTCGAATCCCGCTCGTGACACTAATTTTTCATCTCAACCAAAAGCCCTTCGATAAAAAGGATAAATTAATTGGAATAATGGTCAATTATGACCACTAAGCAAATATGGAGTAATTTAATAATACATAAAGTTTTACAGGGTTTTATCGTCTACTAAAATCATTTACGCTTTTTCACACAAAAAATTTCATTACTGTAAGATAAAGAAAGTTATTCTTTCGTACGACCGTGTTCATACCTCGGCCATTTAAAACTTGTTGGGCAGGCCTGACCTCAAATAAAAACAAAAAGAAATGTTTTTGTTAAACATTCGAAGACTAATTTTGCCAAATTACAATATCTTAATTTTTAAAAAATACTAAACTAACTATTACTGTAATACTACTTTTAATTTTAAGAATAATCTAAAAACAAAAATCAATTTAAAAAAAATTACTTCAAAACCAAATCAAACTATAAATTAGTGATGGAAGTTTCTAATCGTACAAAAAAGTAACTAACTGTAAATATTGTATAAAAATGATCCATATTTTCTTTTTTATATTATATTATAAATAAAATTATAACCTAACAACGCAAAAAATCGATCGAATCTTTAGAAATTAGATGCATTATGATCAAAAAACATATAATCACCACATTAATATTAAAGATGTTATTGAAACAACAACCTTCATAAAAACATAAATCTCATAATTTCGAGGAAAATTAATATATTTAAAATAACCTAAATTAACCCTGATACAAAAGGTACTTCCAAAAAGAATTCTTCTGAATAATCACAAATTCTTCCCCACCAGTACTAATACACAATAATTTATATAAAACCTTTTCAATAAATTCACTAGTTTTCGTGGTCCGCTTGGCCAAACAATATCTTTCAATTAATTAATCTGTATTTAAGGTTTTGGTTGAGTTAAAAAAGTCAGTGTCACAAGCGGGATTCGAACCCACGACCTTCGGCTAAATACGTCGCTGCTCTACTACTTCAGCTATCGTGACTTCGATCCAGTCGGACACCAACTCCCCATCTCAACCTTTTCAATAAACCTGATACTAAGAATGCAATTATTTTTTTAGAAGAAAAAAATTAGAAATAATTAATTATCAAATTAAACCGATACAAACGGTTAGTCTAGCGATGTAAATCGTGGAACTTCAGTAGTTATGATTTGCCCAATCAAGATTTACTTTCCAATAAATCTACGTTGTTATTGCTTGTCCCGACTCCGAGAGCGAGTGTGCGCAATTCAAAGCATAAAATCATAATTAATTAATACTGCCAAATCTTTATTTATTATAAAATTCCATGTATCAATGCTAATTTTATCCAAAAATAACCCACCACCAGCTCCTATACAGCTGCATCTTAATCTGACATTTTTCTCATAAAGAAAATAGAAAATTAGCCTAATAACAGATTCAATGACAGAGATGTACAAGTAATAAATAAATAAAATTCCTCGTGGATCATTTATTAAAGAGTAGGCATCCCTGGCAAGGCTAAATTACCACCAAATCCTTTTAATTTCAAGATTATAACTAATACTACTAAGGTAAGCTAAAATTTCCAATTGAATAATAGGGTATCTAATCCTAGTTTAAAATCAATCCCTAAAATATTATAAACCAGATTCTTAATTGTAATTAAGTTTTCACCCAATGAATTTATAATTATAAACTCAATCTTTAAAATATATTTTTACCAAAACAATTAGCTAACCGCGACTGCTGGCACAATATTGGTCAGGCCGTCATAAGATAAATTAAATCTTGCTTTCGTAAATACTTAATTATAAAATCTGCGATTAAATACTAATTTGTCTTGCAGAGAAAATTCAAAACAAAGTAAAACATACATGTATAATTAATTGTAAAGCTAATCCATTGGCTAGGAGAAAACTTTGATTAAAATAAAAAATTTCGTAGTACATTTATCCTAATTATACCTTATGCTAGTTTATTTAATTTGTGTGTATTATCATTAATATTGAAATGTCATATATTAGTTATATATTGTAGATAATTATAATTAATAATACATAAAATATCAAGATATATTATATACATCCCCGTCCATACTACGTATTGGGGGGGTAGCCATATAAATCATCAACAGATGATATCTTACAATTAAGCTTTATTTTGTTATTTACATCGTGGTTCAGATGGAAATAGTATACTTAATTCACACCTTGGTAGAAAAAGTCCTGAAGTCCCTTTATGTATTGAAATTTTACCTCAATAATGTATTTTTTTACATTATTTATACATTTAAATAAATAGAATATAAATTATATTATTGATAAGTTATATGTAAGGACCAAGAGATTAACGCTCGTGTGTAGGTATTGTCAGGAAGAAGGAGAAACTGCGAACATGTCATCTGTTGGCGATCCTACTCCTAGGCAAAATCAAGACTTGAAGTAATCACACGGAAGCCATTCACTAAGCTTTGAGATCTAGTAAAAAGCCTTACGCTTAAGTAAGGAAAAGTACAAAAGCCGAGTCTTTTCAACATTTAAACAAATAACCAAGCTAACCTTCAACATCCAAGAACAGCTTGAACTTATCAAAGAAAGTAGTGAATAGTAGACTGAATGAGGAAGAACATAAGACTTGGTCAACTACTGTTATGGCTTGCAGATCAATATTAGAGAATTCCACCAAACCAATATCTTGCATTCAATCCTTGAAATCAAAAGTCCTAAGCCTAATTGTCACTGCTTCTTAGTCACTAACTTCACTCTTCATGGCTTGAACATTCCTCTTTCGTCCTAACACTACTGCTTTGGCATTTTGAGGGCAGAAACAATACTGGGCCTAGTATACTCCCTTGTCGCACTCCCATCATTCTTCATGGTGACCGATGCACGGGTCATTGCCAATTTTAATATTCACTACCGTCCTCCTTGGAGACGTGAGCTACAACACTGGAATACTTGACTTCTTCACTTTATAAGAATATGAGTACAACAGTTCTCCTTCATATATCCTTCATAAATCCTTTAAGTCAAAAGTCCTAAGACTAATTGTCAATGTTCCTTAGTGACTAACCGCATTCTCCACGGCCTGAACTTTCCTTTTCGTCCTAACACTACTGTTTTGGTATTTCGGACATTTTTTATCTATTACGTCTGACGATTTCTTCAGTGTCAGTCACAATTTAACCAACTCAAACTCACGACTAAAGATGGCGAGAAGCCGAGACAAAACTGACGGGCAAAAACAGTGATGATGGGAAGAGACCACAAAGAATGGAAATAAAGAGAAAAACTCACCTCACGTGGTACCCATACATCATTCCGACAGACTAACATTTTACGTCGTTATGTTGTCTTAGGGCAAGACGACCTTCAGCAATTTTGTTTAAAGATTAGCGAGAAATCCCGTGAGTTTAGTGATAGAGAATATAGATTGGCGCCAAATAAATCAGTGTTGCCAATACAGGGGCAGAAACAGAGGAGGAACAAACACTGCGCTCGCCCTAAACCCCTACTTTCCTAATATAAAATGGCCAAAAAATGTTGATGTGGCAATATCTAACTTTTCAGCAATCTCACGAACAGCCCTACGTTAATTTTCTGCAATCAATCACAGTTAAAACCTTGAGAATTTTGAGGATGCAAGATGTGTACGTAAAAATTAACTTTCTCATTAATTTCGTTGGATATTAAATAAAATAAGGACGCAATTTCAAAGCCTATACGAACTCTTTGGGGATGGCCCAATTCAATTGTTCAATCCTTACACCGTCATGTGATGAGAGCGCATTCACAGAAATGTTCACCAGGATTCGGTGATGTTATTATGCCGCCACCTCTTCCCGGCTGACAAACGACTCTCGTCCTCCGTAATTACAAGGAGAGAGGCAACATTTGAATAACTAATCGACGACCGTCAAAAGAGTGTCGCCCAGCGAGTTTCACTAATTATTTTCGAGGAACTGTAAGAGAACAAGAGAGGAGGGACATATTATGCTAATCGGCGTAATTTGCGATGCGTTTTGATTCGCTCTGTTGAGAACCGCGATATGTTTCCTTTAACATTTGACTTAGGATCATTTTAGTGGGTTCGTTTTCATTTGCCAAATACAATCCTTTGTTTTTGTCTTACGTTTGGTAGGAAGAACGTGTACCGTTGCATTCATGAGTAGATTTGGCTCATATACGTAGGTGGTCACAGACAGTATTTATGGCCTGCAGGATATAACATCAAGGTATTGTAAGTTATTCAAGTGTAAACTTTGATGAACAGCTGTCTGAAGTAAGAATTATTTACATAAAAAAACACAATAGGCTGCTAGCAGTTGAGACTGTACAACCGGTTTAAGCTTTAGTGTGACAGTAAAATCGAAGCCTACAGAGAACTTCAACCACTACAAATCTAGTGTGATTCACAGTTTCCAACCCGAAACATTACACGATGATTTAATCGTATTCAAAAGAAAGCACATGCACTGCGCTGATAGAAGAGGAGACTGCAGTACACGTTTTATGTATACATAGGTGTAGTTCCTGCAACTAGGAGAGGAAAAACCGCAAGATCCTACACTGTGGAGCCGCTGGCAGCTATGGTGGTTGATTAACAACCTGAAACTGGCCAGAGATTTATAACATAGAGGAGATAAATAGATCTATTGCATTGAGGTGCAGAAGGCCTTGTGTCCACCTGTTATATCCCTATCCCTGTATCCACCATTCCAATGAATGTAGACATTAACATCACCAACACCCTATTCTGATAATTGGAGGATAAATTCGCATGCACACCATTTAACATTTGCAGATGGTTAACAAAGGAGTAGGAAGTGCATTTTATGATCCCATAATGGATTACCCGTGCTGCATCAAACAATGGAGGAAAGAAACATCTTCGATGCCGAAATGTAAGCAATGTCCAACGCATTATCATATGCACGATCTCTACCAAGCAGCATTAACATTAGACGATATAGTGGAAGTGCAACCAAATGCCTAAAGAACTTTCCTTGAAAATCAACTGATGACCATATAGTCTGCGAAAAATCGTGTAAAACCTTTATCCCTGTCTATTTTTTTATTGTTATTATTAACTTCTATTATTAGTATGTGAATAACACATACCAAAAGCTTTGGTTTTACTTTTGATTTATACAGAATGAATCTATAGTTTGGTCAGTCGTTTTAAACAATAGTTTCTGAATATATTCATATGCCAATCTGTGTCAAATATTTCAGCAGTCCGGCGTAAATCAGAAAGAATGAGCTCGAGTCATCAGCGTCACTATGAACCAATCGGCGTCACTAAGATAGGAAGGTAGAAAGGTTGAATAGATAAGCCAGTGGCTCTGCAATATACCGCAGAATATCGTACTTCTTCCAGACCCGTTGCTGACGTACTCTTCAGAATTTCAGTTCAAGTCTATCAATGCTAGAAGTGTGACTATGCTGGTCCTTGTTCCCACGAGCCGCGGTATTATTCTAAAACGATTGGGTTAACAGAAAGACCTCGTTTCAATGGGAATGCATTCGAGGAGAAGTATGCGAAAAGGTTCAATAAGGACCAACGCAGAAATACTAAACCTTGGAGGTGTTAGAACTAGAATTATACCAGGACTGCTAGCTGCGCTGCAGACTTCGGAGGCTCTCAGAAGGAGAAGAAAGAAGATGAATGGCTGAAAATACCCAAACCTGGGAGAGAAAAAGCCAAGGCCTGTAAGAAGAGGGAGCCCTTTACAACGGTTGGGGATTTCGTAAAAAGCCTTAAGCTTAACGAAGTGTCCAAAACAATAGATTGTACAATAGACCAATATTGGTCGGGGTGCGCAAGGTCGTAAAGAGGCAGACTCTTTTTAACCTTTAATCTTTAGCATAAAACGTAAGCTTTTAAATTATAAATGTTGGGAATATTTTGTGAGTTCCAGCTGTTCGTGAGATTTTTCAAAAATAAAAACCGTCAACTTTTATGATGAGCGGCATCAGAAATGATCAAAGGTGTCCGACGGCGTAGACTTGATTATGTGGGTGGTCCCGTTATCGTTACCCGGTCGAGACGTTACAGGGCAGCCGGTGTAAACATTTTTGAAGACCCGTCGACAGGCTGAACAATACCGAAGGTTCTGCTGACAATATCCACCGCGTTATTACTTGAATTTATTCAACCTTCTACGTTCTAGTGAATAATGATTTCTCATTTTAATTCGTTATGTTGAACTAAAACACGGAGAAGTGGGACAATGTTTATTTCATAATCATGCAGGGGACGAACTGACCTAGGAGCCGCGTCCGACGCCCTTTCTTCTGCCCTTGGGTATTTGTACGGTGCAAATAATACCTTTGGGTCAATTCTTATGCTTATCTTACACTTGGAAAAGAAGTTGATCTTGAAATCCCAGGTACCTGCTGAGATATTTTGGCCCTTTTCGATCGTCCTGGTTCTCCGGCTCAGAAATCCCGCCTTGGCGGAATACAACACGTGCTTATTGAGGAGAGCCTGAAAATTACTAACAATTTCCCTTTAGACTATATTACAAATCCAATCTGGTGGACCGAAGCTCAACAAAAAGTAGCTACCCAAACATTAGGCAGCATACAAAGACTAGCAAACCTATGCTTCACAGGGGCACCTCCACTGGAAATATTTATACAAAGAAAGGCTAGAAAAAGCTCATTTAGGTTCCAAAAACAATCAAATTGGATAGGAAATAAACAATTCGGGTGCATAACCATAATTCTTAGAAATGGGGACTGATTACATGATCCCGGAAACATTCTTTACAACATCCTGTAATGTCTCAACGGACTATAAAGAAGTGGAAGAACACAGGAGAATATCATATACAATGATATAGTATACAGATGGCTCCAAAACAAACGAAGGTACCGGATCGAGCATTTTCTGTACAAGCCCAAAACATGAGCAATCAAACTCATTAGGGTATACACTTCGGTCTTTCAAGCAGAAATACATACCATCAACGCTAGTGCCCTGGAAAATCTTAAAAGAGGTTACACTGGCAAAAAAATCCTCATAAGATCTGATAGTCAAGCAGCCATTAAAGCATTAGCATGTAAAAAAATCACACCAAAATTGGTCAGTGAATGCATCCAAAATTGCCAAAACCTGGGGAAGCACAACAACCTATCTTGGGTTCCAGGGCACACAGGAATTTTGGGTAACGAGAAAGCAGATAGACTGGCCAGAGGAGATAATAGAGAAGAGATACATAGACCTCCCCTATACTTGGGATAACAAAAACAAATATAGAATCCTCCATCGCAGAATGGATCCGAACAAATCAAAAGGAGAAGTGAATAAATTCTAGCAGCGCTAGACACAGTAATCTTATAATGAAACAACCCTCACCAAGACTGGCAAAACCTCTGCTGCGTTTGGAGAGGACTAAACTCAGAGGAGTGGTAGGACTACTAACCGGTCACTGGCATCTGAGAAAAAAAATCTACACAACATCGGCATGTACAACGATGATCCCATCTGCAGATTATGTAATGAGGAGGAGGAAACAGACACCTATATCATCTTCGAATGCGAAGCAACAGTTCAATCTAGGACCTAGGATTCAAATAAAAACTCAGGGAATGAAATTGTAGCGTGACAGTCAATGACCTAAAATTTCTGAGAAGAAGGATTGAGTCGAGTGCACTGAACTAAGTAATTAGGAAGGTACATTAAGCCAGAAGGCTGCAGTACCTGGGGAGCACAAACCCCGCTTCATAGTATTCTTATAACTACCATACATTACAAATCGCACTAAAACCACATCGAGCTAAAAAAAATTTAACAGGCTGTCGTTATTTTTTTTCGTCAATCGTGCCCGCCCTGATAACATGGCGAGGATCCATACCAGGACGATCGGAAATAAACCATCTGAACTTTGATCTGCCCATCCTCGCTGTTACGATCTACCGGGCGCATTACAGCATTCCACCATCTTCAGACATGAGTTTGCGTGTCATATTGTATATATGAGAACTAATCAAAAAAGCCTACTTCCGAGAACACTTTTGTAAGCATTATTCTACCTCGACCCCCGTTTACACCAGTATGCAGTTTGACCCCTCGTCCGCAACTCCCGTTAGGTAGTTGGAAGAAGCCCTTCTGTATGAAAGAAACGACTTTACTTTACCCTTTCTTTGATTATATTACATATTTAATCAAGGCGATTTATTCCGTGTCAGTACTCATAACAAATTGGTGGACCAAAGCTCAACAATCCCAAGCTATCCAGAAATATAATAGCATACAAAGACCGACAAACCTATATATCAATGAAAACAACATCATTAATTACATTAGAATAGATGTATAAAATTGAATACAATGAAATGGTATACAGATGGCTCCAAAACAAATAAGTTATCTGGATCAGGTGCATTCTGTGCAAGCAATAGTACTAAGGAATTAGGAAAGATTAAAATTAGGTAAGTACACCTCGGTTTTTCAACCTGAATTACATGTTATCAATGCTTAACTCGATTTGTAGGTTATGCAACCTGTATTATCTTCGAATGCGAAGCAACCGCTAAATTGAGATAGACTTAGGATATCTAGAAGATCCAAGGAAAAGAATTGCAGCAATGACCTAATACTTCTTAAAAGAAGGATCGAGTCGATTGCACTGAACTGAGGAACAAGGAAAGTACAATAAGCCCGAAGGATGTAGTGCTTGGGGAACCCCACTTCCTAGTCTTCCGACATAATCATTGTTGTGGCCAACTTAAGACTGCAAAAAGTCCCCGCTGCCTTTTTCCACACATACCACGCCAAATGAATTTAGCGCCATTCAAATATGAGCGGGGTGTCCTCAGGGTGGGCGGTCGAATAGAACATGCACCACTGTCATATAATACTCGGCATCCCATCCTACTTCCTGGTAAGACACGGCTTGTCGCGCTACTCATTGATTACTACCACATTGTATATTTACTCTTTCGTATATCTTCTTCACCAGAAGATTTGGACATACTCACTCCAGGACATTTCATCATTGGAGCCCCTCCGGTATCGAAGTTACAGGAGGACAATACTGAGCTCCCCCTCAACCGTTTATTCCCCTGGCAATATCTCCAGAGATGCATTCAGGATATCTGGAAAAGATGGCGGCCGGATCACTTAAATCATCTTCAACGCGGAGTAAATGGTCCGGCCAGAAGTGTAACGTTAAAGAAGTAACATTAGTCCTTCCTCGCGAAAACAGTGTATCCCCGCTACAATGGCCCATTGGACGAATTCAACAATGTATGCCAGGAAAGGATGGTCAAATTCGCATGGTCAAAGTGCAGAACGTAAATTTATTTGTCCAGTGGTTAAATTGTCGCCTTTGTGCCCAAAAGGAGACGATAATGACTCTAGAATTTAATCATTAAATTTGGTGGGCGGTATGTTGTGGCCAACAATATTAAAATAATTATTTAGATGCCATGGGTTTGAGTTCTTTTGTTTTGTAGTCCTCTGGTCTGCGATCAGATGTTTGTGACAGTCTCTGAACAACTTTAATAGTGTCAACACCGCGTTCTTTGTGCGCATGCGTGAACGAAAACCTCTTGTTTTACGAAGTGTCAGTCCGGTGTTCAGTTTGGATAACCAGAAAATTACCAAACCCGTCGTGTCGTCTGCCTTAGACAAAATCCGCCATCGTGAAGGCACTTTACTTAACCGCCGCATGAATCATAAGAGAGGCTATATATCCGCTGACGTTAACTAGACATCAGGTAACAATCTCGTGCTGATACGTTGTGCTCGAGATTGCTCTTTTTATTATTGTTTTTGCCCGCCTGCCGCATCTACGGATTTGATAATTAAATTCTTCGCCAAGAAGTGAACTCAAATATTTTGGAACTTAAACTCTTGATTATTTATAAGATAATAAATTCATATGTAAATGAAATTTAGTTATAAAGAATATTGTTAAATTAGATTAAAGTGCCGGCATCTATTACTATAATTTGTAAAGACTTAATAAATGTTGAATCCGGAATCTTTTGTTCTTATTTAACAATTAAATGTATACCAGCCCTACCGCGGATCCGAAATTAATTCAAGCATTTTGCAAAATTGTTCAGTCAATGTACAATCATCAAACCCAGGGAGATATAGAAACACCAGGATAATGGGTCATTACCACATTTCAGGTTCATTACCCCGAATACAACGCGGAAATATTTCAATAGAAATTTTCTTATCCACGCTGTAAGAGCAGATTTCCTAAGTACTTCAAGTTCATTCGGCTTGAAATTTTTGTAACCCGCGTTAAATGACTGTGCGACCTTTATTTACTCACAATTACAGTGCTCTTCCCTTAATCCGAACTTCGGTACTCTGAACATTCCAGTAATACGAACTGGAAAAAAATTGAAGAAATGGGAATTTTAATTTTGAAGGAAACAAATGAAACATTTATTGGAGGAGGAATAGAGAGAGGGGGGAGAGAGAGTGAGAGGGAATAAGAGAGGGAGAGATAATGGATGAGGAAGAGTGTGTGAGAGAAACAAGTGAGTGAGCGATAGAGGGTGAGTGAATGTGTGAGAGATAGTGAATGATGGAGAGTGTGTGATAGAGAAAAAGAAAACAGGGAGAGAGAAAGAGAGAGAGAGACAGAATGTGAGTGAGCGAGAGAGGGTGAGAGAGTGAAAAATAGCGGATGAGGGAGAGTGTGCGAGAAAGAAAAAGAAAAGAATGAATGGTCAGAGGCGATCGACTTTAAAATGGCGATCTCAGATGCTTTAATTGAAAATAAAAAGCAACATAGAGACGCATGGCAGATTAGGCACTCTGAGTCCCCAAAGGGTAAATTTTATAAAATTATTCAGCCAAAAATACCGACATTACCGTGGTATCAAGTAGTTAGATTGTCAAAAACACTTTGCAAAAACATCTGCAAACTACGTTCTAACCACGCTCTGAGTATCTCCATAAAATTGAACTGGAAGATAGCCGATATGCGATTAGGTACGAGGACGAGGAGACAATGGAACACGTAATTATGAGTTGCCCAAGCTTAGAGAGGAAAAGAGTAAAAAGTTTTGAAAATTTATCACGTTTAGAGCCACTTCCATTTAACTATTCATCATAAAGTGAGAGGTGGTGAGTGAAGGAAAGTGTGCGAGAAAGAAAAAGAAGATAGAGTGAGAAAGAGAAGAAAGAATGAGTCCCTTGCATTTGAAATCAGAGGTCTATTTGAAAAGGATCTGTCACAAGTTTGAGGCAAGAGCTGGCCACAATTTCGAATTGGCCACAATGAACAATTCTTTAGCTTGCTTGTTTTTTACTTATTAAAAACCCTTCTGAAACACGCTTATTAGCCTGGCAATGGTAAGGCAGACTAATTTCTTGGCCAATGAGACAGTTTCAGAATAATATTTTTCTTATCATAGTACAAACTATAAACTATGTTTGAATCACGTTTCATATGCACGCTCCCACGTTTCTGCCGGGTCGAATAACAGCCGCGATATTTCTTTCGGGGGAACTGTTTCGACCATTTTCCCTCTTTTGGCTTTAGTACTGATTTTAAGGGTAATAAAGCCTTCAGGGTGCTTTATTAAATTCCCCAGAGAAAGTTTGGACGGCCTTAACAACGGCGAGGATAATCGTCCCATAAAACGTCGTTTGATAGGGGTGTAAACGGTGAGAATAAAAGCAGTAAAACGTAATCTCATTTATTCGCGCGGGAATTTCCGAGGAGGGGAATTGATTGTCAGCTCAGGATTGACCCCGAGCTTACAGCGATGTCCGTTCCGATGAAATGACAGTTTTACGGTTGGCCGTAACCGAGACTCCAATACTCTCTTGTTCAATTTATTTTTACTTCCTCATCCCTTCATCGAGCCGCCTGTTTTACTGCCGACTCCTTCCGGTGAACGCAAAGACGGCCACCCCTCTTTCGACCAAACGCGCACAACATTCGACAATATGCGAAAATATCACCGTTTCTCGTTGGACGATGCCAATCGCATTTATTCATGTTCAGTGTTAGGTTTTCGCCTGTAAAGTATAAACCAAAAATTAGTAGCATAAACGCTACTTCAGAGTGAGATGCAGCAGAGAGTGCTTAGATAACAAACCAATAAAGGCCGCCGTCCCGCACGGAAACATTGTTGGACCCATTCTTTAAACCAACTACTCGCTACTCTATATCCAAATACTATCCAAGCTTGGATTGAATAATCCAATCAATTTGATTAAGTGGCGAGGAGGTCCCGACATGGTGGGTTCTCGGGAGAGTGAATGTGGATCTAGAGCTTTTTGTGGAATTTTTGGAAATAGGATCGGATCAGCTCGTTGAAAAAAGGAATGTTGAGTTCGATGTGAATAGTTAGTGGCGCAGTAAGGAGCTTTGACAACTTTCGACCGGGAGGATTGGATGACCATGTGAACCCCCTCAGTTCCACTTTGTTTGTCCAAAGTGGTCGTAGTAATCTCTTGTGCGTTGAGTTTTGACGGTCAAAAAATATTTCACTCCCTCGTAGTTGTCCAAATTTCCGGTTAAGTTGATTCTTAGGTCTTGTGCGAAGTTTCCACGTCATTCTGATGCTAGGTGTAGTCCTAAATATCTGAAAGCAGCTGATTTGAGTGGAAGCGCCTTGTTGTTTATGTATAGTTAAGGGCAAGTCTTTTTGTTTCAGTGTATTTGTACACTGTGTACATTTTCTCTCAGTCTAATCCTAAACCTTTTTTACATCAAGCTCAATTTGTTTTTGGTTTTGGGGGTTGCTTGGATAGTATTAGAAGACAAAATTATGGTATCATCTTGGTAAATGGAATTGGGATGTAAAAAGCAAAAGACTGAAGTCGTTCTTGTTATACAGGTCCAACTACCCGTTCAATTAAAAAGCCAAGGGCTCTGACGAGATTCGACCCAGAACCACTACCGTGGCCACCGCGGTCCCTCTTGAATTGCGGTGTCTAGAGTAGTCAGTAGTTGGTATAAAGGAAGTGACCAAGAATGTTCCCTTGTGAGACGCCGACCTGTATTGGTCTGTTATCTAATTACTCTTTACCGCCGAGTGAGAAAAAGAGAGTGAGTGAGAGAGGGAGGGGTGAGTGGGAAAGAGAGTGAGTAAGGGAGAGTGAATGAGTGAGTGTATGAGTGACAAAGAGAGAATGAGTAAGAGAGTGTAGTGTGAGAGGGCGTGAGTGAGAAAGAGAAAGTGAGTGAGTTGGTCAGTGAGTGATAGATTTACGGCCAACTTTTCAACAATTTTGCCATTTTTCATCAAACCTGATCGACCAATCTGCGAGGCATCTTGAAGAAAATCTCGCTAATCGGGGGGGTCAACGCCTGTGCTATTTTCGGTACGCCTCAGTAAGAGCATCTGCTTGCATCTTAAAGTTCTTAGTTGTACGGCACTATTTCGTAAGTTTGGCCGAATTAGGTTCACAGAAGATGGGACAGAAAAAGATAAATTTACGAACGCTTAGAGCATTTTACATGGTAAACGGCTTTTTCTTCGAAAATTAAACTTTGCCTACATTATGTTAAATTGCAAATGTCCAGTAATGCGGTGAATGAAAACCACCCAATCCGACTTGGCCGAATCATTTTCACCCAGGCAAGTAAATAAAAAAGACACCAAATGTCACAACTATAGAAAGAATCGCACTTGTGTTATAGTTATCGCAGTCCCCAAGAAAAGGTCAAACGCCAAATCCATCATCAGTAGTGCTGAAAAATTGAGTTTTCTCGACTGTATCATTATTGCATTAAAGCAACACATTGTTTACTCTACTGTACAAGCGACTATTTAATTATTCAACTCTACAGTTGTTTCTAATGCATAGTAATTACAAAATGCAAATTAACTACATGCGCCTAGCATTAATTATGGGAAATTATTATGTAAGTACTATAATTATATTTTATTTATAGGCTATATACAACGACCAAATATTTTACACGTAGTTTTTTCTACGGCAGTTGACAATTTTTACATATCGTCGACAATAGAGTATTAACAGCACAGAAAATAAAAATAACCGTTAAGTATAAAAAATAAATTTTAAACATCAATCGGTATATTAAAAGTTAAAAATACAACATTTTTCGATCCGGTCCGATAAACAAACAGCATCGTGATCCTGGTTCTTTTGCCGTTATTCTTGGAACGATAATTAATGAGGAAGACGTGGTACGGTGGACTGAAAATCTATTAAAAAATAGCCAACCTTCCTCGCCCCAGAGACCAGGTGGAATATGTGAGTTTTATGGAATGGTGAAGTGGAATAATCGACCCGGTAAATTGTCTTAACCGCATCTATAAAAATAGCGGTTGTAAACAAACGAGGCAGTCGCTGTTGAGTCTTAATTTAAACGTGGTCGTCGCAAGAACCAACCATACGCATTTAACATCGATTGTATAATAAAATAACTCTCGAGTGAATTTTTATCGATAAAATATATAATAACAACTTATTCCGACCGCACGGTTTTCTCCTCCAAGAGGCGATCCATAGATAACTTTTTATCCGGGAAGGGGGTGAGAGGACAAGATAAAAAAATTTGAAAAGACAAACTTGTCTTTTTGTGTAATTGAGTCGAGGGCTTCAACTCCATCCGCTCTCCCCCATAGTTCACCATATCTGGCTAATCGCAATCAACTTGATTTAATGAGCCGGCTGGGGGTTGCTCCGCCTTCACCCCGGTCAAATTAACTCTTCCTGTCTCGCCGGGACTAACCTTTTTTTGAATTCGTCTGAGAGTGACCTCGTCATTTTACTTCCTATGCACAGTTAACACTCAAACCGCCCCCAATCAGTCAGTGAAAAAGAGACAGTGAGTGAATGAGTGAATGAGTCAGCCAGTCAGTTAGCGAGAAAGAAAGAGAGAATGAGGGAGGTGAATTAGTCAGTCAGTCAGCGAGAGTGAGTGAGAGAGGGGGAGAGAGAGTGAGGGAGGGAGGGAGGGAGAGAGGGAGAGAGAGAGAAACAACGAGTAAGTGAGTGAATGAGTCAGCCAGTCAGCCAGCGACGAGAAAGGGGGAGAGAGAGAGAGAGAGAGAGAGAGAGAGAGAGAGAGAGAGAGAGAGAGANAGTGAGTGAGTGAGTGAGTGAGTGAGTGAGTGAGTGAGTGAGTGAGTGAGTGAGTGAGTGAGTGAGTGAGTGAGTGAGTGAGTCAATGGGTCAACTCAAACTGCCCGAGTAATTTTTATTTGTTTCGCAGGTATCGGTGGATCGATATATTCGAGAGTATATGTTTACAAAATTTCCGCCTATAAACGACGATATGATAACAAGTTTCATTTTCTAAGGTTTTCATCGTAAGTGGATTCAATGGAAAACTTGATTAATTAGTCACGACCTCAAAATATTAAACTCGTGTACGGCCTTTTCGCAAAAAACATATGTATTCAAGCTACAAATTTTAGCGGTTTAGGTTATTTTGGTAGGGTTAGGGTTTTAGTATTAGGTTGTTAGGTTTTGGTTAGGGTTATAATCGTACGTTCCCTCTAAATATCAAGGATCTCTGTTGTTAAATATCGGAAAGTGCACTTTTCTCGACCTTCTCGTATTAAGAATGGCCTTACTCTCTGAAACAACTGTTAAGCAGTTTGAGGCAGGTCTGGAAAGTAGTAGTGGACGAAATGTCAAGCTGGCTTGTGACGTTCGTTGTTGAAATACACATCTTTGCGTTGACGAGAACCGATTTCAGGTATGCTTGTGATTTCAGTGCGAAAATTCGAGGACTCGAAATATCAAATTCGTGTAACGCCTTTTCCCAAAACTCATACCTTTGGGTGAGTATAACCTAAAACAGCAATGTTTAGGTTAGGTAGGATTAGGGTTTTAATGTTAGGGATTGGTTACGTTAGGTTGTGTTAAGGTTAGGGCAACGGTCGGTTAGGGTTATATTCGCCTAACGCGCAAATATGCTGGATTTTCGGGTTCGGTGAAAAAACAAAAGCCTGAAAACATGTAAACAAAATATAGTGGAGATAACTATGCTCGTAGACGCCAAATTATCAGTTTTGGCAAACACTCGAAAATCCATGTGACGTAACCTATAAATATCACGGAACTCTGTTGTTAAACAACGGGAAGTGCGCTTTTCACAACCGTTTCGTGTTAAGAAGGGTTTTACATTCTGGAACGAATGTTAACCAATTGGATATCTGGAAAATAGGCGTAGGCATATCAAGCTGGCACGTACGGTCGTAGTTAAAATACGCATCTTTCCATTGGCCAGGGCCGTCTTTTTCGGTTATGTTTGTATATGTATGTTGTGATTTCAGTGCGAGAAGTCCATGGATGATATATATCTCCATTGCTCAAACCTACAAAGAAATCTTTGTATTGTTATAAAAATCCATATTTTTGTCGTGATAAATGAATCTGGATTTTGACAGGTTGAAAAACGGAGGTCTTCTTCATATATTCAGCAGATGAAGGATCGAAATTTAAACTGACAAGAAAAGGCAATCCAAGAACGTTACCAAAAAGACCCGGGGAAAGGAAACTTTCTACTTTGTAAAAGAAGGATCGAATCAATTGAACTAAACTAAGTCAAAAGATCGCAGTGTTTTGGGGGAACTCGAATTAATAATATTAGGCGCATTGACTCAAACTGTGCTAACCTTTCTAAAATACATTGGAAAAAACGTCTTGACGGCTGTAAGGGCACATATTCAAGCACAGTCAAAATCCTCGTAAGATCAGACAGCCAAACGGCTCTAAAAAGCATTAGCACCTCAAAATGTTACCCCCAAACTAGTCGAATGCATCCAAAATTTACAAAACCTGGAAAAACATAATTTTGGACATGGCCAGGAGACAAGGACGTTCAGAACTATTTCAGAATGAGCAATTATTTATTGGACAAACTGGATGTGGCAGACACCAAAATTTATCGTCAACCGTCGTCAAAACTAGAACATTGCTAGCGCAAAACAGGTAAACACAGGGGACTAATAAGGATATATCAACTGAGAAAACTACAGAACAGGAAATATTCAACGATGAACCAATTTATGGACTATTCAATGAGGAGGGAGAAGCTGCCACCAATATACCTTCAATTGCGAAGCAAGCGCTCAACGGAGACATAATCTAGGGTATCAAGAAGACCCTGGGAAAAAAATT
This sequence comes from Cimex lectularius, assembly GCF_000648675.2. Taxonomy (NCBI): domain Eukaryota; kingdom Metazoa; phylum Arthropoda; class Insecta; order Hemiptera; family Cimicidae; genus Cimex; species Cimex lectularius. The sequence goes on along the minus strand of NW_019392963.1, from coordinate 150,014 downwards.
ATAGCAACAGTCAATGACTTTTTACTTTTTAAAAGAAGGATCGAATCATTTGAACTGAACTAAGGAACTGGGAAAAGTTCAATAAGCTATAGTGCTTGGGGAAAAGCCCAAGCCCGTGTATTATCATCATTAATTTATATTGATGGTAGGTCTCGCTCAATTCAGTAAGTTTCAATATTGTAAGTGAATGAGTAATAATGTATTCATAAAATGATAGTGTTTCTCGACGGCTTGAAAGTTACAACTATTAAAGGAACTATCCTGTGTTTAATAAGCAACTATTAAAATTCTTGAATTTACGGCAAGGTTGAGGTCGACGGAAACGTCTTCCGTAAAACAAATTGTCTTCTTATTTGTTTGCCTCTCGGTCGGAATCCAATTCGGGGTTTAGGAAAAAACTAATCGTAGTTAATCGAGTATGGGGAGAGGAGGACTATTTTTGTTTTAGCCGAATGGTCGGTCGGCAAGGGCAAATGGCGAGGGGATCAGATATTGGTTGCAATGCCGTTGACCATAAACTCGGAATAAAGCCCACTCACCAATTTCTCCGTCACTCCCCTAGGGCCGACCCTAGGCCACTAAAAATACGCCCTCTCTTCCCTCATATAATTAAGCGTTTAATGGCAATTTACAACTCAAAGACTTGGGAGGAATCTCCAATTTGCCCTCTCGCTACATTCATAAACGTCAACCGCTTACCGAACAAGAACATCTAGGAGGAATCGGAAGAATTTCTGGAATTAAAATGAAATTTTCTCACTTGGGGTCGTAGGTTCTCGTAGTTTATCTCTAAATTTACCACATCCCATTTTCCCTCGAAGCAAAACAATTCGACATTCTGCTAACAATTGTTGTTTCTATCGGATTTATCGGATTTTCAACTGTTAGCACTCAAGATACTCTTTTAGCCTGTTGTTTTTACGGACATACGCAGTTTTTACAAAACAATACCAGGTGTCCTTTTTAGATGGCCCGGCTGAATTTCTGTTGAACCAATGACGCTATCAAAAAATTGAGTGTTTAATATTTTTAGTCTAGTTTCAAATTTTTACCTTTTTGGGAGAAAAATTATATAATAATCTAGACAGGATACGGAGGCCCAATTCAACAATTTTCATTTCAAAATTTCAAACATAAGCCTATACATCCTGACACCTAATTTTAAACGTTTTTTATGCTGAAAACAATGGTGCAATCGGATTTTAAATTGGTCAAAGATGACAAAGTTATGGTAAAAAGTTTTGGAAAAAACAGTCATTTGGTTCGCTATTTATTAATCACGTTTCATGTTCGAACTGCCTGCCTTGCGAAAATACGCGAGGATTTTCCCTTTTTAACCACTCTTTACCGGTCCTCAGAGCGATAGAGTCAGGGGAGATTCATTGACATGCATTTTCTATTCTTGCCGCAGTTCTTCAACTGAGGTTGCTGGGTTATGATTGACATAGACACTGTTTTTTTTAAATGGCCCCACAGAAAATAGTGCGGAGTTAAATCAGGCGACCGAGAAGACCAATAAATCTGGCCATGAGGTCCTGTCCACCTATCACGGAAGTGACGAATCAAATAATGTCTCACCTGCAAAGGATTGTGTGCGGTGTGATCCATCAAGCTGGAGAATCATTCTTTGTCGTTGTTGCAGAGGAATATCATCTAATAGGTGAAACCTCCCTCATAAAATTGAGAAACTGAGCACCATTTATATTTTCGTAGAGGCCCAATTAATTTATTTCCGAGAAGTCCACACCAAACGTTGATACTGTGAACCATCTGATGATGACAAGAGTACGAAATTCTCCGATTTTCTTCTGCCCACGTTCGAAAATTCCAACGTACGTTTAGTATGCCATTAGAGGGGAACTAATTATTGTTTACCTTCTGTCATTATTTGTCAAACTCGCATTATGAGAGCAAATGTTAATTCCTGGAAATAAATACATTTTACAATAGTACCTATTCCTATTCGTTATATTCAGTATTCCAAAATGAACCGAAGAGCACATTATTTCGATCAACAGCGAATATATTATGTACGACTGTTTTATTGATAGAGGTGGTATTTCGTGTCGTGCAGTCCAGTTGTAATCCAAGAAATTTCCTGATCGTCCAAAGAAACCCCAAAACGTTTATTCGTGTTGCTTGCAATATAAGGAGATAAAGATCAGCATTGGGTTGCTGTTCCATTACCAAGAAACCGGCAGTGTTAATTTCAACGGGAAGCTTTTTTAAAAGAATTTTACGGTATGTTCGCTAAAATGCGAATTCCTCTCTCCGAAATGTTGGCAGGGTTTTAGGTTTTTCAAAAAATACGGTCTGTACTCCGGACTTACAATTTTAACAGATACGCTCTCATCTTGTACAGGGACTTCGGGACTCTGATTATGACAGACATCTAAAGTTCCTTGCACAAATGTCGATTTGGGAGGCTGAAGAAATCGATCTTCCATACATCCTATGGACTGATGAACCCAAGTTCACTCTGATGACATACTAAGCGTGTGTTGGAATTTTCGAACGTGGTTAGAGGAATATCCCAGAATTTCGTACTCTTGTCATCATCAGGTGGTTCACAATATCAACGTTTGGTGTGGACTTCTCGGAAATAAATTAATTGGGCCTCTACGAAAATCATTTAAACAGTGCTCAGTGCCTCAGTTTTTTGGGGGAGGTTTTACCAACACTATTAGATGATATTCCTCTGCAACAGCGACAAAGAATAATTATCCAGCTTGATGGATGCCGCGCACACAATCTTTTGCAGGTGAGATGTTATTTGAATCGTCACTTCCGTAATAGGTGGACAGGACCTCATGGTCCGATTTATTGGACTCCTCGGTCGCCAGATTTACCTCTACACTATTTTCTCTGGGGCCAGTTAAAAAACAGTGTCTACGCCAAGAAATTGCTTGTCAATCCATCTCCCCTGCCTCTATCGCTCTGAGCACCGGTGAAGAGTGGTTAAAATAAGCAAATGTTTTCATCTTTATGCAAGACAGGCAGTTCGAACATGTCGAGATATTTCACTTTTCGTGTTGTTTCAACCTGTCACAACTTTTTTCCTTAAAACCCCTTCTATCTCATAAAATATAGATCTTACCATAAAGTTGATTACAATAATGAAAAGAGTTGTGAGGTGATTAGTGACCGTTAATCGATAATTATTCAGAAATCGTGTGATGCGGTCTGGTGTGATGTAGGTTTCAGAAAAACATTTTCTTTATCGTGCCAACGTTTCGATCTTTATTGAGATCATCTTCAGGGCTCAAAGTGTTTGTCGTGTGTGTAATTGTGCCATTCTTGCGTGTCGTGTTGAGAGTGCCGACGACACGCAAGAATGGCACAATTACACAGAAGACAAACACTTTGAGCCCTGAAGATGATCTCAATAAAGATCGAAACGTTGGCACGATAAAGAAAATGTTTTTCTGAAACCTACATCACACCAGACCGCATCTTACGATTTCTGAATAATAATGAAAAGAGCATAATCCTATAAGTTTCATTAGTGTTATATTGTAATCTTCAGAAAAAATTGTACTGAATCAGTTCGAAGATAAACTTTTACGAATTGACAAAGTTATTGACTAAGGTTTAATATTTTCTTGGTTCTGTACTAATATTGAGAGATATGGCATTTACAGAAACGTTGACCCTACTAATGTCCTTTAAATACCTGCTCTTACAAAAATCAGTTATCACTAAAAAAATTAGGCATTAAGATGTTGAATCTTCCATTAAAAAATAATGAAAGCGATATGAAATAATGGCCCAGTTCAATGGTCAGCTCATAGACCAGATTTCATCCCAACGGACTTCTACATATGGGGGGAACTGTTAAAATTAGAGTCTATTCTGTACCTGTCACGACCAATAACTATCTCATAGAAAGGATTCAGGTATCCAGTCTCTTATGAGAGAAGAGAAGCAGGATGAACTCTTGAGAGCAGTGAAACCTGTCAGGAAACTATGTCAGGCTTGTATTCTTTAATAGGGTGGACATTTTGAGCAATTAATTTGATTTTTAGAAGCTTCTTGCTTTTTTCTTATGTTCAATTGTATCAAATTGTCTTTTTTGTTTCGTTTTTATTACTTTCATTATTTTTTAATAGATGATGCGACAACTTAATGGCTAATTTTTTTAAACCATTTGTAACCGAAGAATCAATTATTTAGCAATCATACTTTTTACACTCGTGACTGACCTTTGAAAAATAAAGTATATGTATTTAAAACTCATTAGTAGGGAGAACTTTTCTGAAAGCGCTATATCTCCCAGTACTTACAGAGCCAAGAAAATAAACTAACCAAGAAACTTGGAAACTCGTCAAATTTATGTTTTAACTGAATTTGTAGTTTGTTTACATTGGGTTACAATGAAAAACAAACAGATCTTATATATATCTTGTTATAACCCTTCAAACATACTTATATTCCATTGAACAATACTTAAAAAAACGGCGAAATCGACGAAAATGTAATGACGTTCCATCTTGGTCCGCCTATCCTCGCTGTGTAGGTTTGACAGACGCGTTCCGGCATTTCGCAATCTTCTATCATTTGTAACCCATATGCCGTCTAACATACTAAAACCAGCGGGATAATTTAATTATAATTTCTCTGTATGGTCTTGTATGGTCTACGGGTGATAAATCTGTAATCTGGTCTTACCAGTCATCCTGGTCCACCTACCCTCGCTTTGTTGGTCTGCTAGAAACGTTCAGAATTTCATCATCTTCATTGTTGGGTCTGAGTGGCGATATGCCGAGACGTGCCTGACCAAGTTCCATCCTGGTCCGCCTATCCACGCTGTGTTGGTCCATAAAACCAGCGAGGATAGGCAGACCAAGATGATATGATCAGGCTGTCGCCTCACCTGCTATCGATAAAAAAAAATGGCAATAATCTAATACTATTTGTATATGTACATGTAAAAATTTAGAATAGCGTCGAGGTTATTTATGCCCACCTTCCTTTTGGAAATACTCGAGTGGTGTTTGTACAATATTGAATGCTTATCTAAATCCCTTAATTCCTTGACGAACGTTACCAAAATATGTATGCCTAGAAAGAAAAAGTATAGATTATCATAGAAGTGATGTGTCAATAAAATAAATCATATAATGGAAGAATATGGAGGGAGCTGCTTTCTTTTAAATTGGCCTTCTCCGTGATTTTCAATATAGGAAAAAACTTAAATAACCCGATGGAAAATTCGAATGAGGGTTTTTCGGCTCGGCCTCGTTAGCCGATCGGAAGTGGTGTTTAAGCCTGTATGTTTGTTTCAGCGGTCGTCCGGCCCTTTCCGAAAGCAACCTTCACTCCTTCGTCCCATTCCTCGAAATAGATACACAGGAAATATGCGTATCTGGGAGCCTACAAAAAAGAGAAAAAAAAACGAGCAACGGAGGAGGTGCCTTTTTTTAATGGTAAGCATCAAATAGATTGTTGATAATATGTTTGAATGGTTAATCGGGCGATTTGTAAATAAGCATTACCACGTTTCCGAACGATTTAAACATAAAAAAGGGTACAACGTTGCCTATGGAGCTTCAAAAATAATTAACAAATTATGAAGAGAAGAAAGAGCACCAGGCTGATAGGACTGCCACACTGCAGTCCGCTTTTTGGTTCATGGGTGGCTCAAAAACCAAACGGAGCACCGAAGCCTATGCATAGCCAATATAGGAGATAACTGATTTATCTTTGACACCGTAAAACTCGAGGTTTGTCGTAAGCAAACCAAAAGGCTTGGTACTGGGTGAGTTTACTGGGGGAAATGAAAACGGAACAACATGGGAATGAAGAGACGGACAAACTAGCCCAGCGAGGGTGGTACCACGTTAGTTTAAAGGCTCATATCTGATGGATCACACAACAAGTACAGAAGCAGGGAAAAGTCTTGTCGCGAAAGTCTCGCCTTAATTAACAACAGACCTGCTGAAACGAGGCAGAAAAAATTCATGTGTGTTAACAGGGGATTCTTGACCCGCGATAGGCACATGAAAATATTGGAAGTGGCAAAAGGCTAATTGTTGTGGCTAATTATTTGCTGCTGAGAATGCCCGACAAGGAAAAGGTTGGTAATAACAGGAAGAAAAACAATTCAATAAATACAACTTAGAAGATATTACCAAGGGTATGGAAGATAATGAAAAGTTTAAAGCTGATATTGAGCTACAACCCGTAGTCAGCACTAGTCCTATTGTGATGGCTACAGTGCAACAGGCTTTGTACCTACTTTGAAGAAAGACCTTTTCCTCGAGGATAACAACCTATGCTTCCACCGACGCTTCTAGTTTAGATTCACCTCTGACACCAAAGTGAATATAAGCTAGTACTTTTTTAACAAAGTTCCATCGGGTGGAAAATGGCAATCAGAGCGAGCTGCTATTCCGTCGAAACAATGTTCCGTTAACACAGCGAGGATAGGCGTACCAAAATTATCAAAGTACGAAAAACTATGTCGAAATATTTCGCTGTTAAATTTATTATTCCTGATGTATGACCACTTTACCTCAAACTTGGGGTTTTCCGATAATTCTCTGCAACCAATAATAAAAATAAATAGCTAACACGACTCACAACCGTGACACATCTACAAAGAAAGCACACATTTTGAGCCCTGAAGATGATCTCAATAAAGATCGAAACGTTGGCACGATAAAGAAAATGTTTTTCTAAAACTTACGTCACACCAGACAGCATCTCACCATGTTCAAACAGTAATAACAATAAAAATCAATCAAATCGTATTACTCAACATTAGCAAGGATTCACTATTTTTCGTGGTCCACTTGACCAATTAATACCATTTTATTAATTAAGGTTTTTAGTTGAGATAAAAATGGCAAAAAGGAGGGAAAATTCAAAACGGTGGGGTTGAGATGGGAAGTTAGTGCCCGAGCGGATCGAAGTCACGATAGATCAAGTGGTAGTATCAAGCCGAAGGTCGTGGGTTCGAATCCCGCTCATGACCCTGACTTTTTTATCTCAACTAAAAACCTTAATTAATTGAATTAGCAAGGATGTTGTCTTTAGTCTTCTAGCTGGTGTTCAGGTGTGTTATTTTATAATTCGTTTTAAGGTTATGTTTTGGTTTCCTTATCGTGTGTTAATTGCTTGTTAAGATGTTCACAAGAGAACAAAAAAAAGTCAACAAGGTACCTAAGGTTAAAATATTTAATTTTATTTTATTCTCTTTATTTCAAAACAACAACCGTGCAACAATCACAGATTAATATTTGAAATTTCACTAGCATTATTAGGCTTTAAAAAAATCCACGTAAAACGTAAATAACATTTAATTTAATTTTATATACCAGATGGTAGGATGGTTAGCCTCAATATGTTTACAAGATCATTCCGGGCTCCGAGAAACAAGGTTCAGACCTAGGGAGGCTGGGGTGTTGGGCACTTTGCGACAGATAATTTTTTTTTTCAAGGAGTAAAACCTTTTTCGAATATTCATTGGTGTTCTTTTGTCTCTTTTATAGACGGAGAGGTAAGAGGCGTTGTTTTAAGCACCAGCCATAAAACCACGTTCGAACACGTCTGTTGTAAATAAGCTCATTCGTCTGTAGACGCTAAAAGGTGTCTGTATGTACCATCTCGTTTGATCTTGATAGCCTGTTAAAACAAACCATTTCGGTCATTTCCAACTGCACTTGGTATTTTCTTAAATTAAAATCACGTTTGTCCAAATGGAAGAGCTCACAAGGGGAGGCTAAGAGCGTGTGGGGCAAGCAATTTCAAAGAAAATGTTTTGGGTGATACTAACAATAACTAGAAAATATTAGATACGTGTCCGAGCCATTGGGGCCTAGGAGCCGAGTAAAAAATTATTTAAGTGAGGAATTCTTTTAAAATATGGTTTTCTGCCTTTGTTGTGCATGTATTTCAAAGTTATTCTAATCGGTCGATTTTTTTTACATAGGCGGCAGCTGTTCTGGTATCTCAGAGCTATAGGGTTTTAAATGTATATAGTGTTGGTGTCGTGTTTGTGTTATATTTATTTACAACACATTGGAATGAATGTAATTTATTAGCGTAAAGGAAGTGGTCGTTCAACCCGCGAGGAATATCGACTCTGGGGGAGAGAATGTGACCGGACTTCTATGTTAATGGTGATGTGTATATATACCTGCGTTAAATTTACACGTATGAACAACGTTTCTTTTAACATCCCAGGTTGATTTCACCGTTGAAGGGTTGATGGTTTTGGAACTTCGAGTACACCATAAAAGAAGTTCTAATGATGTTTGGGAAACAGTTATTTTTGAAAATTTATCAATTTATTATTTTATTTTCACCTTTTTGTAATTCACATTTTGGGTTGAAGTAATAAACATAAATTCACTAATTTCGTGGTTCCGTTTCTAAGGGAGTCTATCGTCCTTATCTTCTAATGAGTCCATGGACAGGAAGAAGGACTTAGTCACAAGTTTTTGCGAACTTGTCAAGGTGTTGGAGTGCCAAAAGACACTGCTAATCGCCACCCACACGACTGGTGGCAAAAATCCTTTTTAAAAAGCAGACACATTTCATAAAAAATTTTACGTTTGTAAAAAGTGGGTTCACTGTTGCAATTCTGATCGCGGTCAAACGGTTTTTTTCCAGTCGCTTCAAGGGGTTCGCGAGTTGAGTTTTCCGGTCACAAGTACCTGCGTACTGTTAATCACAATGACAATTAATTAAGGTTTTTAGTTGAGATGAAAAAAAGCTAATGGCACGAGAGGGATTCGAACCCACGACCTTCGGCTTGATACGCCGCTGCTCTACCACCTGAGCTATCGTGACCTCGATCCACTCGGACATCAACTCCCCATCTCAACCCCACCTTATGAGTTTTCCCTCCTTTTGCCATTTTTCAACTCATAAGGTGGGGTTGGGATGGGGAGTTGATGTCCGAGTGGATCGAGGTCACGATAGCTCAGGTGGTAGAGCAGCGGCGTATCAAGCCGAAGATCGTCGGTTCGAATCCCGCTCGTGCCATTGACTTTTTTATCTCAACTAAAAACCTTAATTAATCGTAATAAACTTATATCGGCGTTTGATAAGATTAAAAATAGCTCCTTCTTGTTGGAAAGTTAATGCAGAATTCAAAAATGTGTTTAAAAATTGGAACAGATGCTCTTGAAGAAATGCCAATTTATGGCTTACGGTCGGGATTTTTCGAAAAAAAAACAAGTAAAAATTCGTAATTCCGATTGGACTGAGATAGAACATTTCACCCTATTTAAGATATACTATAACCCAATTTTTTATGCTGAACCACCCTGCAGTTTGAAATAAAATACGCTTGAAAGACCAGAAAAAGAACACAAAGAGAGCCGGCGATGAACCAGCTGTTTTTCGACCCATAAACCTCCCGCATTATAAACATACTACCTATCATAAGAAAGTTATAAGCAGGATCGTACTAAATGTGATTAGCAACATAAAAAGAAACTAAGTTCGTTTTTCATCCTCTGAAACATCATAAAAATTTTAAATCTTGCTTTCTACAAATCTTTGAAAATTGGGACGATAAAATTGTATTCAAAACAATGGTTCAGTTGTACTGTATGGGGGAGAGATCTGGGCTCCCTGTTTTGCAGAAAAGTTGAATAGTTCATCTGAGATTCCTAAAAACCCTACTGCATATCCCAAAAAAAAACTTTTGTAGTGCTTACGTTCGAACAGAGACCGGTTTCCTACCCCTTAAAGTCACTTTTTTGGCAAAATGCTAAAATTCTGGCTATACTCATGATAAATTTATCCCGAAGCTTCTTCTGGTTAAACAAAGATATTCCATTTAATTGGGCACAATCAAAAAGAAATCTAGCGAGATGATTGATTCCCAACATATCTGGATATCACTAATTATGGGCTACATTGCAAAAAGAATTTTTGTGAGTGTACATCTTAAAAAAAAAAAGTGAAAATAACTGTTAAGATAGACAATTCTGTTCAGCTGCCGAGGTTGCGCCAGCCTCACGGGCTGTGGTGGAGTACTCAGCATTCTTCCTTCACCCTTTTCACCTATTATATATAACTAATCTAATTAAATATTTAGGTTAAAAGAAATCAGGTATTCCGTAGTTAAGTTTATTCAAAGTGTACGTTTCGGACTATAAGCTTATCTTATCTTCCATCCATTCGATTGTGTACTCAATATTCCATCATCGGCCATCACACACTACACATTCACGCCAATAAATACTTTCTAAAAAACCTAATCCACTGATTAGGCAGGGGATAATAACCTTGACGTACACTACAAAGGCAGAAAGCTATATTTTTAAAAACTTCGGTAAATTATTTGAACTCTTTTTTTCTAGGCTCCTAGGACCTATTGGCAAGCGCTCGGACACCTTTGTATATATATCAACCTAGTATCAAAAAGGTTTCATTAAAAAATCCCACGTCTTAAGCTTTTATTTCTTATTTCTGTGAGTTCTAGGTCTGTGCGTCTGAGGAAGTGCAAGTTTTGTTTGTCCACCTCTTCTTTTAAAATCCAATATTTTATTGCAATATATAAAAACATCAGATACTTTGTTTACTTTTGGATTTTTGTAGATGTTGAAAATTTCATTAAAAATCAAAATTGAAAATGACAGTTTTTCTCAAGATTGTTGGCAGATCTATACTTTTTTATTTTTTCAATATGAATGAATAGCCGACATCAACACAGATTTCATCAGAAGCCGGAAACACATTCGACCCACCGAAAAGGCTGGAATCCGTCGCTTTTCTGACCGCAGACGGACCTGTGTTGGACCATCAATTAGAAAGCACTCACAGTAGGCCATGGCGCAGGTAAAACCCGGCCTACCGGCAGTCCAAAGGCTCGGGAATATTGTGTTTCAGAAGTTATCCTTCTTTAATTTACCTGTAGTAATCTTCTTTCACGTTTGGAAATTGATCGTCATCATTTACAGCTTGTAATCTCAAAATCTTGGCCGAAAACAAATTAAAGCACAAAATAGAAAAGTGTTTTAACTTAAAAATTATTATACATAAATGTAAACCTTGTTTGTAAATCCCAGGCCGTGAAGATGATCTCAATAAAAGATCGAAACGTTGGCACGATAAAGAAAATGTTTTTCTGAAACCTACATCACACCCGACCGCATCTCACGATATCTGAATAATTATTATACAAGTCTGTAACAAAGATTTGTTAAGTTTAAGTACAGAAAAATAACAATGCAATCAATTCAACTTATAATCAAGGACTCAGGAGAAAAACAATCGGAAAAGGGATAATTTGTTGGCGGAAAGAAGTATCCTAGGAACGATTTACACAATCTAACTGCTGACATACATACACGTTCTAACAGACAAATCTAACACAACCTTCGCGGACGACTCTCTGACTCTACCTAGAAACAGAAGCACGAGAACACCTGGACCTCATTACCTACTGGTCCACTCGGATCAAGTTAAACGAGCAAAAAAGCCAGCACATTACGCTTCAACCAATTCCGCTACCTCGGGCTTTACTTGAATAGACTTACAATCCAATACAAGGCAGAAAAGAAATCAACAAACAAGACAAGTCAGACGCATACTTGGACAGAAACTAAGCACACATAAGCTTTCACATTGTCCGGATTTGGACTACAATGATGAATGAGAAGCTGATTTCAAAGCAATGCGATTTTATACGGACTGCGTACACCCATCGTAATCCTTCTGTAAAGTTTCTAACTGCTAAAAAAATTAGCAATTGTCGGTTCAAGTTAGGCTTATGGTGGAACACACCATAGGAAAGAGGAAGGTAAAAGACCCAGCGGAAGAAAGTCTCGCGTTTGCTATCGGTCCTAAGACAAGTTCTTGATAGTAAATATACTATCTATATATAGTATGTGGTATATGTAAGAAACTAATTTTATTTTTCAATAATTACGCTTGACTAGATCACTTGAAACACGAAACGATTTGGGATTACAGCAAGCTGTGAAAATGGGGCTTTAAGACAGTTGAGCACTTTCCGGGCTTCCTCTTTGTTTATTTCCATTGGCGTTATTGGCTCTCCAGCTTTTCGGAAGGAATTTTGGGATAAGGCAACAACAATACGTTCCGATGTCTCTGCTGATTCATGACCGAGTTGGCTGATTTTTTTAAAGTGGTAATTAAATGGGTAATGGCAGTATGTTGAGAAGCTTTGATTGATTTTCACCTGGAGAATTCATCCAGTGTGGGGTCGTATCTTTCTCCGTCCAGTTCCTTTTACCATGCTTTAGGCCAATTTTCAGTTTGGTCCAAAAGGTCTGGCTTTTGCTACTTGTCAGCCTGTTGCCTTTAATCATGTTGTGCCCCGGCACCAACGTTATAGTTACATGATAGCATTTTTCCAGCCGTTGGACATAAGTTAGGCACTCCCAGACCATCGTTAAGTTGAAGGTTGAGGAGTCTAAAGCAATCAGTGCTGCTGGGCTGTCTGAGTATATATGTACACCTTTTCGTCTTCTTTTGAATATTTCTTGTGCACAGAGTTCTATTACATGGATCTCAGCTTGAAAAATGGACAATGGGGGACATAAAGGTTTCGTTAGGTCAAAATATAAACCTTGCCAGGACTATTTTGGATCTATAAGTAAGTATACCGTAATAAGACCGGATACACAGCTTTTTGTAGAACCATCTGTATGCAGTGGTTATGTGAAGGTAGTCGGTCTTCATGGACTTTGATGTGATGGGAGCAGCCGAGCGTTAACTCGCTAGATCAATAATTTCTTTACCGTTAACAAAATTTTGATAACTCTGGGACAATTTCTCTTACATTCTTCTGCAGTCAAGTTCAGAGATTATGCAACATCCTTCAAGAACAAACCCTTAATGAATGACTAGTTTCTAAAAGTGCATAGCACGTATTTTTTCATCTTGCCACTGCCCAATTGTACAAGAATTTCGCCAGTGACGTCTTTTTCATCTCACGTGATAATCTTTGCTAAAATATCATATACCATGGGCTTTTAAAATTATTTTTGCAATACATTTGTATCGTAGACCGATCATCGAACATTCATAAGAAACTAGGCCATGATGAATAGGTAAAAATATGATCAACATGGACTTGTCACACTGCCCCTTTGCAGCAACTGGAAAAAAGCGTTGGTCCATTTGGCAATCTAGTATTCGTCCAAAGAATTGCAGGATTTCGTCGGACACCCACTTTTCATCACACATTTTTTTTCAAATCCGTACCCTCTTAGCAAGCTCTTTTTCACCTTTTCGTCGTGCAGATTGTGATTAACTCACTAATTTCGTGGTCCGCTTGACCAATTAATACATGACATTAATTAAGGTTTTTAGTTGAGATGAAAAAAAGCTAATGGCACGAGAGGGATTCGAACCCACGACCTTCGGCTTGATACGCCGCTGCTCTACCACCTGAGCTATCGTGACCTCGATCCACTCGGACATCAACTCCCCATCTCAACCCCACCTTATGAGTTTTCCCTCCTTTTGCCATTTTTCAACTCATAAGGTGGGGTTGGGATGGGGAGTTGATGTCCGAGTGGATCGAGGTCACGATAGCTCAGGTGGTAGAGCAGCGGCGTATCAAGCCGAAGGTCGTGGGTTCGAATCCCTCTCGTGCCATTAGCTTTTTTTCATCTCAACTAAAAACCTTAATTAATTGTCATTGTGATTAACAGTACGCAGGTACTTGTGACCGGAAAACTCAACTCGCGAACCCCTTGAAGCGACTGGAAAAAAACCGTTTGACCGCGATCAGAATTGCAACAGTGAACCCACTTTTTACAAACGTAAAATTTTTTATGAAATGTATCTGCGTTTTAAAAAGGATTTTTGCCACCAGTCGTGTGGGTGGCGATTAGCAGTGTCTTTTGACACTCCAACACCTTGACAAGTTCGCAAAAACTTGTGACTAAGTCCTTCTTCCTGTCCATGGACTCATTAGAAGATAAGGAAGATAGACTCCCTTACAAACGGAACCTAGGTTCGAAATTGTTTTCCAGATATCAATAATTTATGTTATTCTCGAGCCTGGAGAGGAGGAAAATATTAAACGGCTTAACCCTATATTGTCCAACGCTGCCTCAGGGCAACACCAAATTTTGCAAATTTGCTATAGCTTAGATATTCCCATTTACATGAGTCTTCAGCCTACTAATGCATCTTGTATCGATTGTTATATAAGCCAAACATAAAACTTTTCATATTCAGTTTCTAATTTAACCCTTTCTTGCCAAAGTTGATTCAGAGCCAACCTAAACTCACGGGATTTCAACATTTAACAAAATTGCTAAATCCGTCTGGCTATAAGATAAAATTATGCCATAAAGGGTTAAACTTCGTTTGCGATAAGTCTATCTAATGACTAGCTATGACTTGTCATTGAAAAAAATAAACATTCTAAGCCCGGATGACCTTTGATCTTTGAAATATAAACTTATTAACCTTAATCAATATTCACGCTTAAGTGGATTAATTTACGCTAATAATCTGTTTGGTTTCTTTGCAGAAAGGGGCTGTCGTTACTCTGATTTTCTACCGAGATATAAATATATATAATAACACTGATTAATTAACATTAGGAACGTTTCGCTGAATGTACAAAAAGGTTTGTTTGTATTTCAATTTCATTCGATTTCAATTTAATTTATGAAGCCGTTACTGTAATTAATTTTATCAAAACTCCAAGTCCGGACGATTTAGGAGGGCTTTAAAACAGCGTGATGATAGCTAATTAATTCAAAACGCTTTCCACTCCCCATTAAATAATTCACTCTTTGATCTCGTATATTCCGTTGGCAATGATGAAAACTGGAAATTTTGAAAGGAGCGAGGCCGCTTTGGCCCCAGTCAATGAATGACCCCCTCAGTACGTGTACGTTTTTAAATTGTTCTCTGTTGTATTTTTTTGTGAGTCAGGAGTGCGTGCCTGATAGACCTAAACAGGAATGGTCGTTAGTCAGGTGGCCGGCTCGAATTAATAAAATGACTTACATTCTAAGAACAAACGCGTTTCACTGTTATTTTCCCCAACTGGACTGTGGACGCGACGGTGCATCAATCCAATACCCACAACGAAAGCAAATTCGATCATATCAGATAAAATCATAGAAGGTTAATCTTTTTTTTAATAATCAAACAGATCTACATGTTTTTTTACACAGTTTCAAATATTAAGACAATATTTCAATCCTCGGGATAATTTTAAAGCCATATATTTTATTAGCCATATATATTTTAAAGCCATATTTTCCGGAACTTGATCAATCCACCAATCCCACTAATCCTAAGGAGTCCATGACCAGTGCACAGAGCAGAATGTTTCCAAAATATAACAACGGTCCTTTGAAACGAAGAAGGGTTGAGGGCGAATATTAACCAATGAAATTCTAAAGAAAGCTATAGAATCAAAACTAGCATAAGTACTCGCGTGCTCATAGTTGGAAAGGCACTGAAAGTGAAAAAAGCTGCAGACTGGTCCCACATTACTCCCAACAAACCGAGTAACTTGCAAAAATCCTTTATACAGGCAATGTGATATGAAATTTTACCAAGGATTATCACTTGATGAAAAGTGGTTTCATTGGTAAAATCCTGATATCTTTAGGCAAAGTAGGTTTTTAAAAATTCATGTGCTTTGAGAAATAGTTTATTCATCACAGGTTTGTTCCTGATGTATATTCTATGACCTCTGAACTCTACTGCAAACTGTTAGAAAAAATGTAAGTGCGATTGTGCTAAAGTAACCCAACTTTAACTATAAAGTAGTTCTTGTTACAGTGAGATAACTCTTAAGAAACTCTAGGTCTCACACTGTTTCTTTTTCAAGCTGAGATCCAATCAATAGAACTCTGTGTACAAGAAATACTCAAAAAAGGGCGAAACGGTGCACAGATGTTCTCTGACAGCCAAGCAGCTGCTGCTTTAGATTACTCCACCTTCAATTAAATATGGTCTGGGAGTGCCTAACTTATGTCCAACTGCTGGAAAAATGCAATCACTATAACATTGGTGGCGGGGCACAATATGATTGAAGCCAACAGGCTGACAAAGTAGCAAAAGCAGACCCTTTGGACTAGAACCGCTTTGGCCTAAAGCTTGGTAAATGCGGAAATGGACAAATGAACGGAGAAAGAAACGATCCGATGAATTCATGAGGTGCAAAACAATCAAAGCTCCTCAACATTCTGGCTATTATCTATTCATGGATCAACAGGGACATAGGAGCATATGTTATGTGACTGCCTCAGCACGAAAACGAGACAGTCACTCCGGAAGTCCTCAGCTAATTACGCCAAGTGAAATAAGAAAAGAGGAAGTCCGATAAGTGCTCAACCACCAAGGTTATTCATCACGGATTATATGACCTCTGAACCTTACTACTAAACTTCTGCATGACGTGAAGGTTCAAAACGAGCCGCTAACAGGGTAGAAACTTTTTTAAAATTATTATTACCATCTATACATATTATACAAATTATGTAATGAGATACAATATTATTTATCTTTTGCTATATACTGAGAGGAGTAGCAACAATCTTTGCCTTCCTAGCTTTCTGAATAGTTACCTACTAATCGTAAGGATGTTCCGAGGCCATCTGTCGCTTCCTAGGTTGTAGTGGTGGGTAATGTTGGACATGAATCGGGCTATTGTGTTCGGATATGTGGATAGTTTTTCATCGAATGTGGAAAATTTGTTGGGGATTAGGTTTTTAACTAAAGATGTTTGGAGGTCATTGTAAAGAGTAGAGTTGAAACGTAATAAGGAGCGTTGACAATGGTTCTGAGGATTTTGGATACTGGAAGGTTTAGCAGTGTTCCACAGTTGTAATCCGTATGTCCAAATAGGTTTCAGTAGTGACTTATAAAGTGTTAGTTCGTTTCTTGTTGATACGTGTGATGTTCTTGATAATAATTTGTACCGTAGTCCGAAGCGTCGGTTTAATTTTTGTCTTTTAGTTCGTGTATATCTGTTCCAGGTTAGACATGAGTCGAGATAGAACCCCAAGATAGCGTACACAGTCACTTTTGGGATAGGAGTATTTTTCTTAATGGAAGCAAATGCATCCATATTATTTTTACCGTCCGAAACAAAACCCTCAAATAATACTCCTATCTTAAAACTGACTGTGTACGCTATCTTGTGGTTGTATCTAAGGCCTATTTAAGGCGCCAGAATTTGCACCATTCGGCTATTCGCACACGTGTGCCTGGAGCTGCTCCGAAGCAATTGCGGGATCAGAATCAGAGGATAGCCCGGATAGCTGTGTCGTCGGCAAAGGAAGCTAGGAGGGTGGAGGGTGTAGTCGGAATATATGAGATAATGATGAAGTACAACATTGGTTCGAGTACACAGCCCTACGGACTCCCCTCCCGCTACCAGAGGGCAATATTCGGAATAGTCCGATCCTTGGCAAACTAGTAAGAATCGTTCTGTTAGGCAGGAGCGAAAGATTAGGTACAAGGTATTTGGAAGTACACGTTTTAATTTGTACAGAAGACGCGATCAAACGCTTGTGTCATGCCAAGGTAGGCAGGATTGTTTACACCCAAGGGATGAGGCTTTGTGGTTCACAACGCCAAACACCTGCTGGGTTGTGGAATGATGAAGACGAAAGCCGAACTGGGATCTGGGAGAAGGTTAAGAGAGTTTAGAGGGATCAATCGCTTGAGAATATGAGTAAGTATGGAAGGATTTGCCGGGTTTTGGGAAATGGATGGTACTGGAGTTATTCAAGGGCAAACGAAAGTGAGTAACGCGGAATATACTATGGTACAGATATGTGAATAGGATGATGGCTTTTGCTGGGGATTCACGGAGGATTCGGGAGATGGCGAGGTCAAAGCCTCAAAGGGGCCTTGTGATTCGAAAAACGATTTACGAAAACTTTTATCTCTGAAGGGCTAACTCTTTGGGTGGAACGGACATGAGTGGGGGATGTGAGGTAGTCGTGGAAGGGTAGAAACAAGCAAAAATATTTTCAAAAGCCCGCATTGATTGATGACTAAAGAGAGTGAAACAATATTTGGCTGTATTTTGAACATTGACTTTATTTATGTTTTATTTCTATTTATTTTTTTTAACGAAGATGTTTTAACTGCGTGGTTATATGAATCCTCGGATTGCCGGTTTTTGAAAAAAGCCCATTTGTAAGTATGTCGGTTTCGAATGCAGGGCCCCTGGATTCGAACCCGGGACCTTTACTTTATAGTGATGAGTGCCGTGTCAATTCCTAAACCGTTGCGGCCACCAACGCCAAAATTGACTTTATTTAAAAAACCTATAAAATTACAGTATTCATTTAACGTAAAACACAGTACATTTTCATTGAATTGCGTTTAAAGGCTGTTTGACGTTGAATGAAATGGTATATTTTACACTCTTTAATGTATTCAATTGAATGTCCAGCTATCGATCTAACAGCTATAAATTTTCCTTTTAAAATGTATGGGTTTTTTTATTTAACAAGGCAATTTAACAATATGTACAAAAAAGGCACTTTTAAAATATTCAACAAATTTACATTTAAAATAGATATATTTTTAAGCGAGAAACGCGACATCCTGCGACGATTTAAATTGGACCGTTCGGGGATCTTTGAAAATTTAAACAAAACAACTGAGTTTTTTCTTTATTAACTCACAGGTTGTTGAATATTGTCTTGTTAAAAAAGAAAGGAGGATTTACGGAACGGCAGTAATTCCTCAGCCGACAGCTTTTCTTCCAAATCTCCGCAGGCAAAGAGCTGGTGCGATCTCGATCGGCCTCTTTTTCCGGCCCGATGCGTCCGGCAATTAGAGGCCAAAATCTCTCATGGCGATCTCGTCCGTTGGAAAGAAACTGCCACAATTTTGTTAATGCGGCCAATAATTTATTTGGAGATAGGAGGGGACGGACAAACTACACGACAATCACAGCTCCGGATCTTTCGGGGGACGGAGAAAAGAAAAGGAAAACAAACGGTAGGGGTGTGTAATGAGGCGATTTTCCAACATCTCGTACCGAGATGGAATCGAGTCGACCTTCGTTGAGAATAGACACTCACGTACGACAATTAATCGGAGAACAGGAATGTCTGAACCAGTTCATTTTCTTATCGAGTACACGAGAGGCAAAAATCCTCCTCGACAAACGGTCCATTGTCTTCCTTTTTCAAAGATTCTCGTCTATCACTGCGCAAACAGACCTGCAATGCAAAACTTTTACTTTAACTGGGTTTTCTCACAAATTCTCCTCGTACAATGTCGAATTGAGTTCCTTTCGACAAAATGCCAATAAATCACCCTAGATGATACAGGTTTTTCGCTGTAATGTACGCATGTTTTCTCTCTTGTAATCTTAATCGCCGAAGTGGAGAACTTCAATCTTCAACGACCACACAATCACTTTAATTCCAATAACAATACTTGTTTTTTTACTCCTGTCTTCTGAATTCTGCCGAAAATCTATTAGAAAGAATGTAAACGAAATTGTACAAGAGTTACCCGAATTTGGTTAACTTAAGCTCTTGTTCTAACGGGATAACGCGCTTTTTATTCACCGAAGGACGTATATCAATGGATATCGATGAGTTTCAAACAAAGCTCTAAATCAACTCCGCTCTTGTGTCCTGTTAATTGCCATCTACACCACCTGGGGTAAAGATGAATAAGAGCAGCAAACTGGTGGTAAAAATCTTTTTAAAAAACACACAGATATGATATCAGATTTTAAGTGGTGAAAAATGGTTTCACTATTGAAATCCTGAGCGTAGTCAAACGGTGTTTCCAGTTGCTTTGAGAGGACAGTGTGAAGGATCCGTGAAGTTTAGTTTTCCGGTCACAAGTACCTGTTTACTGTTAATCGCCATCTACACGACGTAAAGGTGAAAAAGAGCTTGCTAATAAGGTAGAAACTTTAAGAAAAAAAATCTTTTAACGAGCCCATGAGACTTTACTATAGCTTGTTACATGTGATGAAAAGTGGGGCGAAATCCTGATGCCCTTGGGCAAAGGTTAGGTGAAAATATCCATTCTATGCGCTTTTTGGAACTAGTCATTCATCACAGGTTCGTGGCTATGACCTCTGAACTCTACTGCAAACCGTTAGAAAGAATTTAGGCAATTTGTCCCAGAGTTACTCAAATTTGGTTATCTGAAATGAAGTTCGTCTAACGAGACCGCCAGCTGCTCCTTTCGCGTCAAACTCCGAAATAGGAGTAAATGGATGTCGATGAGGTCCTAAAGGGAGTTTTAGTATCAAATCCAGTCCCAAGTACCATCGAAACGATATAAAGGTGAAAAAGAGCTTCATACTTCCTGACCGGTACCTATCGTACAAGCCGCTGAAATGTTCAAAAATGTTTTAAAAATGTGAATTGGGATTTTACCGATAATTGTCTCGTGTGATGAAAATTGGGTTCATTGTTGAAATTCTGATCGTGGTCAATCGTGGTTTTCCAGTTGTTTCAAAGGGTCAATGTGACCAAATCAGCTTGTTGTTTAAGAACTTGTTATTCAGTAAGGGTTTGTTCCTGATGGATGTTCTACGACCTTTAGACTATTTTGTAGGCTTTTATGACATATAGATCCAAAAAGGAACAGGTTTTAAAGCTTGAAACCTCTAGGCTAACACCATCAATTTTCCAAGCTGAGATCCATGCAGTTGCACAACTGTGCACAAGAAATACTCAAAAAGTGGCGAAAAGGTGCAGCTACCAGGCCTTTTGTACAAGATCTGCAAATTGGCCTAAACTAAATCTAGCATTTAGGAAATAGTTGTTCATCAAATAGTTGTTGTGGTTGTTTGGTTTGTTGCTGAAGAATGTTCTACTGCAGAGTTCTACCGCAAACTACTAGAAAAAGTTAATCGAAAACGTCCCAAAGTTATTCAAATTTGGTTAGCTGTTAAGATGGTCTTCTTCTAGCGTGATAACGCTCTGATGTTCCCTTCTCATCAATGAGGTTCTTCAGAAAACTTTAGCATTAACTGTGGTCACAAGTACTTGTTAATCGCCACCCATACGACCTAAAAATGAAAAAGAGCTACAAAAGCTACCGGTCCCGAATAAACCTATCGTAGAATCCTCTAATAGGGAAGAAACTGGCAATAATCTTTTCAAAAGCCCACGTGATTTGAAATTTTACTAAAGATTGTCACGTTTGATGGAAAGTTGGTTCTCAGGTTGGGCAAATCCATGCTATGGGCTTTTAGGAACTAGTTATTCATCATGGGTTTGTTCCTGAAGGATATTTTATGACCACTGAACTATAATGCAAATTATTAGAAAGAATGTAAGCGACGTTGTGTCAGAGTTACTCGAATTTGGTTAACTGTTCTTCCAGCGCGATAACTGTGCTGCTCCTTTTAGAACAACAACAATAGAACTCTGTGCACAAGAAATACCAAAAAAGAGAGGAAAAGGTGCCCAGATATTCTCATACAGCCAAGCAGAAATGATTACTTTAGACTCTTTTGCTTCATGGGGACAGTACGACAAAACCTGTGCGTTGTTTAGGAACTAGTTACAACAAAAGATTTCTTCCTTACGGACGTACTATGGTATCTAAACCCCTCTGCAAATTATTAGAAAGACGGCCAGACTCAAATTTGGTTAACAATTATTTTTTCAAGTGATATATCGCGTTCGTTTCTTTCGGACTGTACCGGTACAAACTGGGTGCAGCTGAATTCAATGGATGAAGGCAAGAACTATTTTAGTAAAACGGTCTTTTTTACCCAATGCAGATTACAGAACGAGTTTTAACTAAATTGAATACGAGTTCGTTTTCCAGGTTCAGTTCTGATCACTGATCAAAACGATGAACGTCAAAGGAAAAGGTCAAAAATAATTCAAATGATGCCTAACGTCGTCGTACTCATCGAGAACATTTAACATCTAAGACACACTCACCGGAAAAGGAAAAACTAAGAGATGTAAATACGTTCCATGGCCGACCGTGTATTCAATATTTATTTTTCGTTTTTGGGAAAGAATTGGGGAAAAAATTATTATTTTTGCAGTAACAAAATACTTAAAAAACGCAGTGTAGCAATTATTATATGAAGGCTGAGGAAAACCAAGTATCCTAATGTGACGTGCGAAACGTAGCAGTTTTGCGGGTATGGTAGCTCGATTGGTCGGTCAAGGACCGGGCGAAACCAGCGACGAAATCAACAACAAAAATCCTGATGAAGGCTGAAAATAAGCAGAAAGCTCAAGCAAGAAAATTTTGTTGATTTCTTCCGAAAAAAAGCCACAACCCCAAATACTTTAAAAAGCATTTTCATCGAAAGCTGATACACGCTCACAACAATTAAACCAAACAAGCTTAAGATAATAAAAAAATAGTTAAGATAAGAAAATTATGAACAATTAAAATAAATCTAAGATTTTAATTGGTCTATTACAAAAATCGCCCGCTTCGAATTTTGAAAATTCTTGGTCAGATGTCGGTCGTATTGCAACCGGTTGGACTCCTGACAGGCCACTGCCTAGAATAGAAATAGATCTACTCAGGTCGAGGTGTAGAAGGCCTGTATCCAACGTACATACAAAGGGCGTACAGTGGATTATGATCACAGCAATTTATATTACATCAAATCGGAACATTCCAAACGTCAAGTTCATTCGTCGCCACTCACCACCTGTAGGAGCTGCAGAACTAGTTTAATTCTCCTAATCAAAATTTTTTTAAATGTTGTAGTTTCGGTGAGTGGGTTAAGCGAGCCCGTACCGAAGCGAATTTATAATACGGATTCGTTTCGACCTCAGACAATAACAATACGTCGCAGGGAAAGTCCGAGAAAATTTCCATCCTTCTTTCAAGGGATGGTCAATTTCGGCGTTGATACAATTAATTTGAAGTTTTCCGCTGAATTATTTTTCTCTAGGACCTACACTTGAGAAACACTCGAGATTATTGGACTGTAAAAAAAAAGTTGTAAAATTTGTTTTTGACCATAATCAACTGTTGCGCTCCATTTATGTTACCTAGATTGCAAAAAAACTCATGAATTTAAACTTCTCAAAAAATACTTAAGAAAATTAGAAAAAATTTATGCCCAAGAAAAATCATACTGGAGAGTTGTTACCAGTCATATTATTGAAAAAATAAAATACAGTTTAATGGAGTCGATCCTTTTTGGTGTACCCATAAAAACATTTTTGTAGAAAATCCTAGTGCATATTGTCCCACTCCAATATAACCGACTTAGGATTTCGAGGGTTCAAGCGGCCTAATCCCTGACCAAAAGTTTCATTTGAGATTTTCCGTATTCGATTGGATAAAGGTCCAAACTGTTTCCTGGCCACTCAAGGGTTTGGATACTGTGTTTATGTACTTATTATCATGCGTATGCGATGATTCGGAACCTAAGAAAGGTCCAAAAAAGGATCATCTCCACTTTTCTGCCCCCTATAATCCAATATGTGACCTAATGGTTCAGCATATTTTTTATTTATTTATTATTATTCAGTCAAAAGTTCAAAAACAGAAAGTAGGTTTTCCATAAAATCGAGTTTATATGTACGATAGTTGAAAAGTGGCTGTAATGTTCGTCGTGCAGACCCAGAAAATTTCCCGATCGTCTCGAGTGAACCAGAAAACATTTATTTAGTCGCGGATCCATCGAGAAACCGGTAATTTCGTCAAGGTTCTGTAGATTTTATGGTATGTTTTCAAAAATCCAAACTCCTCTGTCCAAAATACAGGACTTTGTGGACTTCATGCAGACCTGTGATTCTATTAAGAAAACGTCGCTTTACATATCAATAGACAGGCTGGGCATTCCAAGAATAGTGACCGGCCAATTGCGAATCCCTAACAGACAGTGTCGAGTAAAAGTGGAAAATGGACTCTCGAGAGACTTCGTAGTAAGTCAGGGACCTCAGATTAGGGGATGCGCTGTCCACAACCCTGTTCAATTTGACTCTCGAAACGGTGATGAGAAAGGAGGATCACAGTAACCCAGGAGTGACTTTAATAATCCGAACCACTCCAAACCTGGCATATGCAGGTGATATTGACCTGGTTGCCAAGAAACTTAGAGAGCTTGGGGAAGTTGAAGCTGGACGCGGGTAGATTGGGTTTGGCCATTAGCCGTACCAAGACGATTTACGTGCATTCAACAGAAGGTCAAGGACAAGCCAATTCCGTTCCATTGCACTGAACGGCGAAGCTTATTAACGCTGTAGGATCTTTAAATATCTGGAAGTCCTGCTTACCAGGATAACAATATGGAGAGGATAACAGTATGAAAGAAGAAATCCCGGCAAGAGTTGCCGCAGTAAACAGGTGCTATTTTGCCTTGGGGAAGATCTTCAAGTCCCGATCTCTAGCCACAACTTGAAATTGAGAGTCTATCGAACGGTAGTGAGGACAATGGTACTTTATGATTCTGAAACGTGGACCATGATGAGCGCGCAAGAAGATTTTTTGAAACGTTCCTGAAGATCTTCGGCGCAGTTCGCCTGGGAGGACACTGCCAAATTCGTACAAACATGGAGTTGAAAGCTTTGTACAAGACTGTAAACAAAGTTTACTCGGATAAGCGAGGTGTTAGACGGCAGCTAGGAAGCGTAAAAAAAGATAATTGGTCGAAGTCGAGGACGACCTCAGAAAGATGCAGATCGGACGATGGAGGAGACGCACAGAGAAGACAAGATAAGAAAAGACTGGGCCTGCATTGCAAAAGAGGACAGTGCCCTTCAAGGGCTGTAGCGCCGAGGAGTAGTAGTTCAAGTACTCACAGTTTTTGGGTTTTTCGAGGAACGAAATTAAAGGTGTACTCCTTACAATTTTAAGACGTATCTCTCTCCTCTGCCCCATGGTATTCGGGGGTCTATGCGTTTCGTAAATGTCGATTTGGAGCACAGAAGAAAAAATTCTACACCACTGTGGACTAGAAATCAAAGTTTTTAAACGTATACTGGATAGGAATTTTCGAACGTGGGCAGAGGAAAATCACCGAATTGCATACGAAGCGGTACAAAGCATCAACGTTTTGGACTTCTAGGAAATAAATTAGTTGGTTCTTATTTTTACCGAAATAATTTCAATTTTCATGAGAGAAGATTTACCTACTTTACTAGAGGAAGTTTCTATGCAACAACGACGAAGACAACTTCAACTTCAGCTTGATGGGTGCTCCATAAGGATAAAGAGAGCCAATCTTTGAGCCTTAAGCCTGGGGAGGCAGTGCGAACATGAAATGTATGTTGGTAGTGGTTGACAAACTTAAATTTTGATAAAAGACTGCGGCATTGATTTCAGCGTATAAAATCTTTTATGTGTCGGAAGGTCGAATTTGAAATTTAAAAGTTGTACTGATCACTAACACTTGATGTCAACGCGGGACCCCGAAGTACACATGCCATAAGAAATCAGCCAATGCTGGCATACAGTGTGAGGGGCAAGGAGGTCTCGAGGATATCGGTGCTCAGGATGGGAATGTATAGAGAGTGCTCGAGCAGTATGATTTGTATGTATCGAGAGGTTGGCGTTAAACCTTACGAATCGAGGAACGGTCGGTTCCTTGACAAAAGGAATGTTGAGGTAGTTGTGGATAGTGAGGTTGGTGACTTAGAACGATTTGTCTGAGGTCTTTCGATTGGAAGGTTGCTGGATGTTGGATGTCTTGGCAGAACCATTTCGGTTCCATTCCGTATGTCCAAAGTGGTCACAGTAAATTCTTGGTTAGTTTACTGTTGACGGTTAAGATTGATTTCTACAAGTCTTCGCAGTTGTGAATTCCACCTCTGTCTGCTGTTTAGGTATAGTCTTAAGTATTTGACTTGAATGGAATCTATATCTCTTTGTTGTTGATGTACAGTGGAGTGCAAGACTGTTCTTTTTTTCGATATGAACACTGAGCATATTTTTCTTGATTCAGTGTCTTCCACTATTTGTACCAGTCTTCGATTAACTCAAGGTGTTCTTCGATGTTGGAGGTATGTTGGAGGATAAGCTTCGAGTCAGAGGATAAAATTGCGTTATCGTCGTAGGTGGTCAAGATGGTATTGGGTGTACAGATAGGTCAGTAGTATATGTCATATAAAGGTTGAGCCAGGAAGTCGTCTAGTATCCGTCTGATTTCCGAGAACTAATACCGCACCTCACTCTGAAGCAGCGGTCTTTCAAGATAAAATAATAAACAGTGGGCAGGAATATATAGTAGGCGTTTCAGTTTATAAATCATGACCGGGCACCAATAAAAAGCCTGTGCTACATCTAGGAATACACCCAAGACAAACTTTTTGTTCTATAGAGCTGAGGAGAATGTGTATATAGTGTAAAGGATAGGTCCAAGAATGTTCCCTTGTGGGACGCATACCCATGTCAATACGTACATTATTGTAATTTATAAGTATATTCCAACTCACTCATTCAATCCACTATTCGGCCGAGTGAGACCAGACTCAGACTCCGGTCATTAATATATAAATTTTTAAATATTAAAAAGAATATGAGAACCTCGAATCATTCACCATAATTCACCAAAAAAATTAATAAAAGAACCCCACGATTCGATAACAAGACGTCCATTCCACTTTGAATAAGTCGCGTTTGTGCATATAATTAATATAAATAAAATTTTATGTATAAAAACAGTGAAAATAGTATTTTAGGTGATTATTTTCGAAAACGGCAGTAGATATCAGGCCAGTTATATGCATCTTATGCCAGTCCAAGCTGAATGGACTGGATAAGCTTACTCCCGCCTCCTTAAAAACGGTTCGTCGTAATTTCCATTTCCATTAATATATAACGAACCCATTTAATATCCATCATATCCATCCAGGATATTTACAAAAAAAAACGCGCGCCCATAAAAAGGAATCAAGTTTGAAAACCGGTGTACAATTTTCCCGATAGGGAGGTAAGCCCAACGTTGAAATCTCCCGGTCGGTTTTATAGCCCCATTTTACAGCCCTTTCTCCCCTCAAAACTGAATCCATTCACAAAATTAAAATGATTCCAACTGTAACTCGTTCAAACGTGGAGGGAGGGAAATTAATTTAAAAGAGTGGAGAGAGAGAGAGAGAGAGAGAGAAACTGAGAAATGCAGTGATATTGGCAAACAATTGGGCCAATTTTGTATAAATGTTGACAAGGAACCGGTGACGGTACACAAATGGCCAAACGTTTGTTTGACTGAGGAAGGCGGAAAGGTTTACTAATAATTAAATTACTTTAGCCAGATTATGTTTGGTCAGGGCCCAAACTGTTCAATCGGTATTTCACTCGATTCAAAACCACTACATCGTCGAGTGTCAGTCAGTCAGTCATACACCGGTCGAATTTCTTTTTTCTTTGTATGGTTATGATTTTCAATTATTTAGTTATAATTCGATTTTTCCAAATGTGGAATAGTTTGTCCCTTTTGTAAAAATAAAGCAACAATGAAGCCAAAAACGAGGAGGGGAAAAAAGACATCTTGAGGACATGACAATTCTCCGCCTATTGACTTTAAAAGGCGTAAATAAACAAGTTTAAAATTTAAAGTGACTGTTTAAATATTTGTCGCCGGCTAACCTTTCTTTGGTGGGCGATGCTTTGTACCTCGATAGAGATAACATCTGCCCCTTTTAATGCGAGGATGTGAGAATTTCAAATAAGTCCGAATAACGGCCATTTTTAAGCTCGTCCCATCTTTCAAAAGGGCCCAATTTGCGATGATACGCCGAGTGACGGATTGGAGCTTTGTGCTCGTCCGACCCCCGATCATAAAACTGTCACCCGGTCCCTTAAATATATTTTTTCCCCTTTTTTTGTCTTTTATTGTGTTTTTGAGCCGGCAGAACATCGTCATTTCACACCTACGTGCCATCAGTCGAAATTTTAGAAAGGCAGGAGGTAAATTTTGAAAACTGTCAACTATGGGGGTGTGACGTATGTAATTAAACCCAACCTTCTATTAAAAAAAAATTGTGCCCCACTAGAAAGCCTATTGCAATTTTTCATATTACAAAAAAAAATCAAATTTTTTTTGAAAAATGCAAAAGACGCAATAATTAACAACAAAAAGAAGAAAAAAGTCTCATCATTGCAGCTGTCGAAAAGGAAAAATAAATTGAAATAGTTTGTAAAAGCTCGTCGACTCACCACCAGTTGGCTTGAACGATGTGTAGAGGGAAAAGAAAAATAATGAAAGCTCTCCTGTTGGGCTTCATGTCTTCCGACTCCCGTGCTTAGGGCACGACTGAACCCGTGTCAGCCCCTCCAAGCATCCAAGCACAACCCCCTTCCCGCATCCCCTCCTCGCCATCAAGACTTTATTACTCCACAGCTTTATTATACGTACCAATGGTGAGCTTTTTGCTTTATTGCAGCCAACTGGCTAGACGCTTTATAAGAAAATTTCACAGTAAAACTGAAGCCCCTCTTCCCCAACGATTTTTGATTAAATCTGCACCCTTCTTGCCAAAACTGCAACAGACTTTACAACCCTCTTCTCTTCCTCTTTATCTCTCTTGTTAAAGCCCCTTCGATCTTTTTCAACTATATTTATTTTAATTTTTGTGTGTTCATGTGCCGATAGTTGGCCCTAGGAGGATCTGAATAATAGAAGAAGGGTCATCCTCAACCGAATTCCTGTGAAGGTCCACCAGATGTTCTCGCTGTGCCTTTCGTCAGGACAGATACCACGAGCTGAAGCGTCTCGGCAAAAATGTTGGATGTATGGAGGGTGACGAAAAGGCGGATGAAGCGTGTAAGGTTGGGACGTCTCAACCTCCTGACTTAACCACCGCGATCCGGCCCCCTGACGCTAAAAATGGAATAAAAATATGATTAAAAGCAAGTGGCAGGCGTCAGTTGGCTGGATCGGCAGACAAGCTCCCGCGTATCAAGCGCACTGTGATAAGTGGCCCTCTGAAGACCTAACTCGAAGGTCACTGTCGCCCGATTAAGAATAGGCCATGCGAGGTTGATACAAAACCCGATGTGCCCCACGTAATTGTAGGGTGCAATTGGCTCCATATAGAGAGCGCGTAGGTATGCCGCCCGATATGAGAATTGTACTTAAGCAGGCAGCATATGACCACGTTTAAGATCTGTTTTTCCTATAGGTTGTTCACTTAGGTTTAATTGAAAAATTAAACCATCTCAGGTCAACGTATCAATAATTTAAAAAACAGTAAGGTATTGTTAATAATTGATGTTTAAAAAAAGTAGGTAATCAGATGCCATCATCGAGATGAACACTCAAAAATCGTGATATGCAAGGTGACTTTTTTACCAACTAGTTAGACCTATTCTTGATGATGGCACTCTCGGAAGTCGGTGTTTTAAGTTCCCCAAGCACAGCCTTCTGGCTTAATGTACGGTTCCTTCCTTAGGTCAGTTTGTCTCGATCCTTCTTTTACGATGATATGGTTGGCTGTTTCCTCCTCCTCATTGAAAAACCTGCAATGGGTCTTTATGTGGGTCACCCATCGTTTTGTTGGTGTTTACCCAAATGATAGTCACTGACCCAGAAAATATTGGTTACAGTTTCTTCCGCCTCATTACATACCTATAAATGAGGTCATCAGTGAATACAACCACGTGTGTAGGTCTTTGCCCAGATGCTCGTGACCGGTATATATGCCTATCGCTCCCCTGAATCATCACAGTAGCCTAGGTAATGTCTCCGTTGACCTATATTCGCATTCAAATATGAGTTGTGGTTTCTTCCTCCTCATAGCTAGGTCGTTTAACCCTTTCAGCCCGATGTTGACTCAGAGCCACACCAACTTAGTAGATGCAAATAACTCATCATGACCAATTCTTCACAAACGTGGCTCTTTATCAACAGACTTCAGAATCAGAATTCAGATCATCAGACCACCAATCTCTTTTTATGTGGGCTGATGTTGATGATTATAGTGGTGTGAGAACGATAAGAAGCAGGTGGTATCCCCCAAGCACTGAAACTTTTTGGCTTATTGTACTTTTCCTAGTTCCTGAGTTCAGTTCAGTAACTCGTTCATTCTTTTAAGAAGTAGTAGGCCGTTGACTGTCAATGCAATTCTTTTTGCCGGTTCTTTTTGGTCTCTAGGTTATGTCTCTAATCGAGAAAATATGGTTGTCACTTTCTTCCTTTTTATTGGATAACCTACAAATGGGGTCATCATTGAGCATGTTAAATTTTTCTCAGATGCCAGTGACCGGTATAATAGCATTATAACTCGGTTAGTTTTATCCTGTCTAACTGTAGCAATGTGCCAGTTTTGGTGAGGGTTCTTTCTTTAATCATGAGTTGACAGTGTCTGTAACGTCTGGAATTCGTCCACTTCTTTTATATTTTCTGGAACCATTCTGAGATGGAGGCGTCTGTTTGATCTTGCTATCCCAAGTATAGGTTCAGGGCCTACATTTGGTCTTGCAGATCCTTCTCTGACCTGACCTCTTCATTACCTAGCCTTTGTGCCTTGGCACCTAAAATATCATCAGGTTTACCAGATTTTAGATGCATTCACTGATTATTGTAAGTATGACCGTTTTACAAGTGTGCTTTAATAGGTGTTTCATTGCTGATTTCACCCCTACAGTTTATCTACTTCTCTGGGATTCTGAAATGGATGATTCTATATTTGTTTTTGTCATCCTATAATATATGGTCTTATATATCCTCCTCTGGCCAGTTTGTCTTCCTTTTCTTTACCCAAAAGCCCTTTGGGTCCTGGTTCCCAAGATATCATCAGGTTGTTGCGTTTTCCCAGGTTTTAAAGATTTTGGATGCATTCGCTGGCTATTTTTGATGAGATTGTTTTACTTTAACAGCTGCTTGGCTCTGATCTCGTGAAGATTGTTTTTTGTCAGTGTAACTTCCTTTTAGGTTTTCTAAAGCACAAGCATTGATGTAATGTACATCAGCTTGAAAAACCGAGTTGTACTTCCCTAATGAGTTGGATTGCTCATATTTTGTGCTTGTACAAAACACAACTGATCCGGTTCCTTCATTTGTTTTGGAGCCATCTATATACCATACCAATGTACATAATGTTCTCCTCAATTCTTCTCTTATGTAGGCAGTTGAGACTTTATAAGATGATGTAAAGAATGTGTAGGTTTAATTACACTAATACGTTGCACGCAAATTATAAATTCAAAATAATATTTAATCACTGACAATCACACTCGTATATCGTAAGCCTAACTGACAGATAATTTGTTTTTACAGCTGTTAAATTAGATATTTAAAGTGGATTTTTAAGAAGATCCAACAGTTGCTGGGTCTAGTGGACACGTGCTACAATACTCTCCCCCTTTTCAAGAAAGGAATTTAGCCGGGGTGCGTACTCTTCGTCAGGTAGGGAAGGTGGTGGCTGCTGGAGTTGCGATGATGGAGGTTTTAGGAGATGCTAGAGCTGTTGTTTCTACGGCTGGCGAACATTGAGGACCAGGTTCGGTACTGCTATTAGGATGAAGATGAGTCGCTTGAAGACTGTGGCAAGCATTAATACAATCCACAGAAACAGTAACCGATCTTCCCCGTACTTCAAGGGTATAAGTTCCTCTGACCTGCTTAGAATCTTGAATCCTTCATAGGGTGGAGTGAGAGGTGGTCGAACAGTACCTACTCGTAAGAAAGCTGTTTTTAATCCTTTATCCACAAAACAATTCTTTCAGCTGGCCGCTCGTGATGGGATTGGACGGCAAAAGGAAAAGAAATTGCGGAGGTGGTTGGCTGTTTCTATGAAGAATTCTCCTGGTAGCCGCAATGTTTGTCCGTAAACTAGTTCACAGGGAGCCATAGTGTACTTATCAATTATTGTCAAAAGGTAACGCCTACCTTGCGAAGGCAGAAAAGGTCCAACAATATCAATATGTCTAAATCTATTCGGGTTGCGAAAACTGCCCAAAGGAGTTGTATTAAGCCGTGAAACCTTCTACGCTGGCAAGATATACATCTCTTCGACAATAAACGAACGCCTCTCCTCAGTGATGGCCAAATATATTTAGCGGCCACTGACTGTAGACCTGATGCTAGGATACGCGCGATCGTACAACTACCGTAAAATGTCCTTTCGCAAAGTAGGAGAGGTGTGGACGGTCGGCCGGAGTAGATCTGTCACACCAAAGGGTGAGCGATGTCCAAAGGGACCTACTATAATATCAGGGTGATAAGATTAGTTGTTTAAGCTCAGCGTCTTTTCTTGTGATGTCGTGAGTTCTTGGACAGAGATTCAGCAGCAAGTCGGGAAAGTGTGTCTGCCACTACATTCTGTTCATCCGGTTCGTATCTAATGGCGGTTGTATATTGCGATATGAAATCGAGATGGCGATATGTTGCTTAAAACTATTTACAAGTAGTCAGTCGTTGATCCGTAAAGATTTTGAATTGCCGTCCTTCCAACATTAAGCAAAAATATTTCTCTTCTGAGTAAGTTGACAGCAACTCTCTATCATATGTTGAAATATTTTTGTCGTGTATGTGTGAGTGCTTTTGAATAAAATCCTAACGGAACGACGGCTGAGTCTTGCTTTTGTTGTAATGCTGCCTCGATCTCGGTTTGCGATGCGTCTACTGTAAGAAAGAATGGAAGGGTGATGTGGGTGTGCGAGGAGCGTTGCGTTTTCTAACGATATTTGAAGTGAAGTTTCATCTGACCATACTATTTCTCCGTTGTTTTTCTTAATATTGTCAGGATTTAAGACGAACAAAACGTTGTGGGTCTCGGCGGAAATGGGCAAACATCGTCGATAGAAATTCACTAGGCCCAAAAAACGACACAGCTCCTGTCGGGTAAGGGGAAATCTTCAATGGCCTTAACTCTGACTACCCGTGAACGGATTCTTTCTGGTGAAACGGTGTAGCCAAGGAAATCTATTTCTTTAACTCTGAACTCTGATTTGTATGCGTTTACGTTAGGGTTGAATCATCCATGACCAAATATTCTTCACGTATGTGTAACCGATGAGACTTTTCGTCTTCTGATCCTATCAAAACATCATCGAGGTATGACAAAGCAAAAGAAAACCAAAATGTAGTCGCATGAATTCAAAATAGCCAAACGATGAAGTAATAACCGTTTTAGATATATCATCTTCTGCCACCAGTATGTTTTAGTAGGCCTTACCAAATCAATTTTAGAGAAAATTCGTTTCCGTGCCAATTCCGAGTGAAAATCCGAGAGATGTCGAATTGGGTAGCGATCTGGTACTATATTTACTATATTGGAGTTAAGAGAGCGGTTGTTTTACCAGGACGCCATCTTTCTTTGTAACGATGTGTAATGGTGAAGACCATGGGCTGCTAGAAGATCGGCAGATCCCTAAGTTGAAGAATAGTTTGAATTCCGTACGTGCTGCACCTAACTTTTCAGGTGGCAGACTAGGTTTTGCAAAGACTGGAGCTCCGCGGCTAACTACGCTGTGGGTCACAGATGATTCCTTGAACAGGTTGGGAAATTCTTACAATATGCCACTGAATTTGTTTTTCGGTGGAATGACACTAGCTGAACCTATCGCCATTTCAAGAACAATACCACCATAAGATGTGAATCCAATGGTCCTGTCGATGAGCCAGTGATTTTTAGGTCTACTATTATATTAAAAGCTTTTAAAAAATCGGCCCCCAAGGTTGGAGAAGTGATGTCGGCCACTATAAAAAAAAACCATGTCATGTTTCTTCGCAATCCAATTGCCATTCGTGAGCCAGTAGTAATCGGAGAACCAGTTGCGGCGTAGAGAAGTTGTTGAGCCTGGTCACGTCTAGCATCACACTAAACGGTAATACAGACACGGCTGCACCTGGGTCGACAAAGTAAGGTATGCTGGATGAACGGTCTGTAACATATAACCGTTACCGCCCTTATTGATGGAGATGAGAGTTTTCCGTCTGCTAAGTGGAAGTATAGGAGCAAGGCGTAAAGCATTTGCGTTCAGTCTCTCCGTATCGCCAGTGGTATCAACATAAACTGTGTTCCTCCGGCTTATACGAGAGTCAGAGCGGGTTTATGAGCGATTCTTAGGGCTGTTAGTATCTCCAGTGACGATCGTACTTGAGGCAGTGCTGCGATTGACATATGCATCTCGTTTAGTTAACGTTGTATATCGGATTTTGTGATTATTTTGTCAGAGTCCACTTGTTGGACGCTGCAAACTATAGGAGGTGACTTACAAAACATGCCTGGCCAACAGAGCCAAGTGCGGTAGTATATGTCGCTGTCTGCTAAAACCGCTTGACCGTTGGTGGGTAACCGCTGAAGCCATAAACTTAAGCGTCCTCTGAAAGTGCTCCTTTTGTCAAATCCGTCATGGTACGTAACAAATCGGACGGTTTTTTGTCCCCTACATGCTTATCCATCAAGAAGGCTCGAAGTTTCTTTCTTGTCCCTACTGTCGGATAAACGCTGGATCAAAGTTGTTTTTAGGGTCTTATCGGTTCGGTACCGGGGACCGTTTCCAGAACGTTGTATATTAATACCACGTGTCCATATCCAAAGCCGTAATGACATAATTGAATTTTACTAGTTCCTGATTCATTCCTTTCATGAAGAATATGACTTACACTCTTCGGAACCATTTTAAAAGTGAGGGTTAATTCGACTCATGCTCGCAAGGTCTCGGAAAAAGAAGGGACATTACCCGGGATTTTAGGGTCTTCTCGTCATCCTTTCTGCATTATGTAAGTCGAACTTATTTATTCACTATGTATGTAGAACTTAATAACTGGTCAAATATTATATAAAATTAAACTATTACAATTAAATGAGTTACAATAATTCTAAGTAAGTTACTAACTCAAAATATGGAATAAAAATGAATCGAAAACAAAACAATCATGGACTTAACTAATAACAAGAGTTAATATAATATAAAAATTTAATATTTATATGTATAAGCTTAAATTTGTTTGAATAAAGAAAGTAACATACAAAGGTGTAAATTACAATGCAATGCATGCTAAAGGTGCAAAATAAACGACGAAATGTCTTAATCTTAAAGACCTAATCTTAAAATTATAAAAGAAAAATTCTTACAATAGAGGTCACCAATGTACGTTTAACTACACTAATAAGTTTCACACAAATTATCATTGCAAAGTAATATTTAATCTCGTACATCGTAAGCCTAACTGTTTTTACATGCTTTTCCTAGTTTTTGAAAAGTGGAAACAAAGTATAGTAACTATCATCCTCTTTCTATTCTTTCTCAAATTCCTAAACTTTTTGAAAAAATCATTACTTATAACATATCATCTACTTTCT
Source organism: Cimex lectularius (assembly GCF_000648675.2). Lineage (NCBI taxonomy): Eukaryota > Metazoa > Arthropoda > Insecta > Hemiptera > Cimicidae > Cimex > Cimex lectularius. The sequence continues at coordinate 114,870 of NW_019392963.1, read as the reverse complement.
AAAATTTCTTACATCACTCTCCACATGCTTATCTAAACATCGCTCCACTTTAACATATCTTCTCATTTTTACTAGTTTCTTATCAACACAACTTGAACATGGTAATCAGGTAGATGTCATCTGCACAGATTTTTCTAAAGAATTTGGTAGAGTTGGCCATAACCAGTTATTGTTAAAACCGGAATCTGTTGGGATTTCAGGACTATTTTTATCCTGGATTTCTTGTTATCTAATTAACCATGAACAAAACACTAGGCAGCTACCAATCTCAATAAAGTTTCTTCTGGTGTTCCCCAATGGGCTCATCTTTCTCCACTCTTATTTAATATTTTCATCAACAATCTTCCTTCTATTTAAAATACTCAACTCCCCAACTGCTGATGAGTTAAAATTTTCCATGCCTATTACCTCTAAGGATAACCACTTACTACTTTAAGCTATCTTGAATGATCTTCATCACTGGTCTTTAAAGAACCACCCATTTCTTAATCTCATAACATTTATACATGCTATTCTATGAGCTTTTACCGGGCTGAACTAATTACGTCTTCACTTACTTTATTGATAATACTGTTCTCCCTTTTAAAACTACTTCTAAAGACCTCGGTGTATATTTTTTACTACAAATTAAATTTTACTACCCACATTAATCATATTAAATCCTCTAGTTTAAAAAATGTAAGAAATTCCTTCTAGAAAATGAGGAAAGACTTGACAAACCGGGATTTACCTATCAGGCTTCGTACTCGAATACTTCGATCCTATGTATTCAGTATACTTCTCTATGGGGTTGAAACTTGGACCCTTACAGACACATTATGCCGGAAGCTGGAAGCATTTACAGACAAATTCTGAAGATACCTTGGACAGCCAGAATCACTCATTTGGCTGTATTACAGCACATGAATAAAAAGCTAGAAATCCTCAATACCATAAAGGGGAGAAAATTACAATATTTTGGACACAATGCACAATGAGAAATATCATCTGCTGCAGGTTATCCTTCAAGGAAAAATAGATGGGAAGCGTGGCCCAGGGCATAGAAGAGCATTCTGGCTTAAGAACTTAAGCCAATGGTCCGCAGTGAACACAGTTGATCTATTTAGAATAGCTTTTGATCGAAATCAGTTCAGGCTACTGATCGCCAACATTCTACGAGTACATGGCACTTGAAGAAGAAGAAGAAGTTTAAAATGCTCAGTTTCTTATTTTCATTGTTCTTCTGATCTCAACCTAAATGCCTCAATAATTATTTTCATTTCACTTGTAAGATCAGTACTTGAATACTGTTTCCTGTTTGGAATTCCTACACGCAAAATAGATTTACGAACTTCAAACTGTACAATTTAAAGTTCTCAGAATTCTTGCTTATAAAATAGGAGTAAATATTACTACACTTTGAACAGTACTTAAATTTACTTCGCCTAGAGACATATAGACTTTGCTCTAATTTACTTACTCTTTTCAAAATAATTAACTATTATATTGACTGTCCTTTTTTACTTAATATTAACTTTTTTGTACCGAGCTACTTGACCAGGCATAATAAACTTTTTCATATTTCCTACCATTCTACTAACTATAGTAAAAATACTCCTATTGACAGAATGATGCATTCTGCCAATAACTTTCCACTTTTATTAGTTTTAATTGTACTGTTTTTTTCCCATTCTACTATCAAGTATGCAGACATGATAAATCTTGAATTATTATGTACATTTTAATTTAAATTATCTTTCATTACTTTTATAACAATAAAATATATTTCATGTAAATTATTTAAGATGCACTTCTGTATATTTCCATAATTATCTTTATATTATTTCTAAATAAAAATTTTAACTGAATATAATTCAACTAAGTATGTACAAAATACTCCTACTTTTACTCACTAGATATTTAAATAGGATACTTAGGAGGCTCCAACAGTTGCTGCATCTAATGGACAGGTAGTGTTGTAGTTTTAGATTGACGCTACAAATGTTTCTAGGACAATGTAGCCAATTGACATTTCTAGGAATGGATATCCCAATTTGTCATCCAATCTATTCCTGAGTATTGTTCTTCTTTTGTAGTAGTCTCTTGAGTAATTTAACTATCTTTTGAGGTGAATATGGGGTTTTCAATGTGAAGTTCCAATTAGTGGACATTGGTTGCTCAGAGAGGAAGACTCTATTCAAGAAAGTTTGGTTAGTTTCTTCCACTTCATTGCATAACCTATACATGGAGTCATCATTGAATATAACCACATTTTAGGTCTTTGCCCAGATGCCTGTGACTCGTATATAGCCCTGTCCCTCCCCTGAGTCATCACAGTACCCTAAGTTATGATTCCATATAGCCATATTTTCGCATTCAAAGATATGAGTGGCAGTTTATTTAAATGGGGGTATAATTTAACCGTATTGGTTAGCCCTTCATTTTAAATAACCACTGCAAGTCACCCAAATTCAGCAGAAGAAAAAAGCAAAACAGTCTGAAAGCAGTCTCTAGCACCCAAGAAAACACCTACACAAGGGCAGATTCAATGACCCCCATTTATAGGTTATGCAATGAGGAGCAGAATACTCCCCACATAACTTCAAATGCAAAGCAACTGCTCAATGGAGACATAACCTGGGCTACAAAGAAAGCCTTAGGAAAGGAATTGCAGCAACGACACTCAATGATCTAATACTTCTTAAAAGAAGGCGGCAGTGTTTGGGGAACATAAAATAAGCAATCAAGCTCTAATTAAAGCATTAGCATGAGAAAAAAAATCATATCAAAAATAGTAAGTGAATGCATCCAAAATCTCCAAAACCTGGGGAAATGCAATAAGCTGATATCTTGAGTGCCAGGACATAAAGGGCATGGGTAAAGAAATGGGATACAAACTGGCCAGAGGAGGATCTCCAAGACCAAATGTAGGCCCTGAACTTAGGATAACAAGACGAAACTGACTTCTCCGTCTCAGATGGTTCCAGAAAATACAAAAGAAGTGTATGAATTCCAGAAGTTACTAACAGTAAACTGAAAATTGAATGGCTAAAGAAAGAACTTTATTTACAAGAAAATACAATATAATAATAAATAAAAAGTTCTTAATACAGCATTAATTGTAAACTGTCTGCTGGAAGTGGTCGGGGAATTCACTTGAAAGCAAGGATATATACATACAAAAAATCAATATAAAACTAAGACAAATAAAACAAAAGAAAAAAAGTAAGAGAAAAAGGAAATCCTGGTAGTGCGCACTACATAGAATGAAAATAGGGCTCCTCAATGTAAAACTAAAATTAAAATAAATTAATAATTAAATTGTTCCCGAGCAGTATCCAAATGCAACCTTAGTAAAACCAATCAGGTCTGTACAATTTGGAGAGGAGGTTTTCGATGAGAAAGGTCTTCTCGAAACTGTTAGTACCCAAAAAGAGAATCCAGAACTCAGCGAGGATGGGACACTCAATACTCAGGCAATAGAAAGAGTTTGTTAAGGTGATCAAACAAGCAGAATCGAAATGGCTATTCTCTAACTCAAGGAAGGGAATTAGGAGGCTGACAGGTATCCTGGCGGGCCACTGCCCACTGAGAAGACACCTCTCCGTAATGGGTATTCTACCAGATCCCTTTTGCCGTTTTTGCGAAATAAAAGAAGAAACATCAAGTGCAGAGTGTGATAGGTATGCTAGGTCTAGATTTGAAATCTTTGAAGGAGAGGTCATCACTAAATTAAATGGTCCAAAACCTTGGGGTTTGTGAATAGGTCCAAGAGATTTATGCAGGAGGACACGTGAGCCGACCAAGTCCTGGACCTTTTAGGGATGGGGTCTACCCAGGCATTTAACCCCTCAGGTCTTGGTCGCCCACCCTGCATAATACATATGGAACACTCAATCAGAAAATGAAAAAGGTCTTCCCTTGCGAACAAGTTGCAAACTGAAGAGCGATTTACAGAATCATCTCTCAATGAGAGGAAATTAAATTAGATCAGCTAGCACCTAAGCTTGAAGAACACCATATAGTACTTGTGGACATTAGGTTTTTATTGTTTAAGTTAAAAAAAGGGCTTTTGTACGGTTGCGTTCCTTGAATAGCAGAAATTACAGAGCCACTTCTGAACAACCTTCAACACATCTGGAAAACAAAAAATGGAAAATGTTTAAAAAACTGGGAATTTTGAAAACCCTTCTTCATGGTCACTTACAGTAAAAACAAAGTCCAGATTACAATCATGGGCACGAGAATTAAGCATTTTGAACGAGGACAAGTTGGCATTAATCACTTCGACCACAGTAATTTTAGGTAGTCTGTGATCAGGTCCTTCCTAAATAGGAGAAGTGAAGCTTTAGGGTATACAAAAAGAGAGGGTCTGTTGATGTTTCCAAGTAGAGCATGTACTTTGGAGTAAAAGTTGTGAGGTGAAACACTTTTCTATTAAAGAGAATCTAATAAAGAAATGTTGAAAGGATTTAATTAAATCAAAACGTTGTTATCCCCAACCCCAAAGCACGCCACTGACCGGCATATTGCCTTAAATACCATAAACTATAAATTTGGTAGGAATAGAAGGGTTTGAGAGCAGGCTGGACCAAACTGAATTAATCGTAAATTTATACATGTGAACATTATTTTTAAGATCAGGAGTCAAAGAGAGTTTTGGTGTGAAGATGAACCCCACATTAATACTCCTTCACAACTTCAATTCGTTTACCCTGGAAGGACCAGTGATCCCTACATGCCAGCCTTCCTCCCCTACAAAAAACCATGTTTCTTTTTATTTACATAAATTGACAGAAAGGTTCCATTGACAGCAATAATTTTCCAATGCAACAATGTTACTCTGTAAAGCAGCAGAACTAGCCAGGATGGCTACATTATCGGCAAAGAGAAGATATTTAATTAATAAATTAGAGCAGAGAATACCAAAACTCACGATTAAAGAATCCTCACCACAACGGGCCACAGTTAGACAGGGTAGAACTGTAGTTGACCTCAGTTGTAGGTTATGCTGTTAGGAGGAAGAAACTGCCACTCATATCTTAGAATGTGAAGTTACAACTCTATGGAGATATAACCCAGAGTACTACTTTGAGTGAATAGAAATACTTTGATTGAATACAAAAATATTTTTTTTTAATTCACTTTTTTCCTTGAATTCCTTCCTACATGTATTAGAATCATAATGAATTGTTAAATTAAAACAATGTTTGTAAATCCCAGGCCCTCAAGATGGTCTCAATAAAGATCGAAACGTTGGCACGATAAAGAAAATGTTTTTCTGAAACCTACATCACACCAGACAGCATCTCACAATTTCTGAATAATCACTAGAGTACTATGATGACTTAAGGAAGAGATAGGGCTATGTATGGGTCACTGGTATCTGAGAAAACATCTACATAACACAGGTTTATTCAATGATGACCCCATTTATAGGTTATGCAATGAGGAGTTAACAGCCACCCATATCATCTTCGAATACACACAACCTGGGTTGCAAAGAAAACCAGGGAAATAGAAATGATGAATGATAGAGTGAGTGCGGTGTTCAATCCTTTTTTAAAAAAGATAGTTCCTACTCACAGTAAGTTGCTTTCCAACGATCCGGATTCCGAGCCCCTTAGCTCATCATCAGGTTGAAGGAGTTCTACAATCACATCTCTCGACTAAGGACTCTAAACTACGGAATTAAGAAAAGTACATTAAACCAGAAGGCTGCAGTATTTGGAAAACATCAACTCCCACTTCCTAGTCTCCATATTCATCATCATTTTATAATTGTTAAAGTAATTCAATAAATACCAACCAAAATTACCCAATACCCATAAGACATTTCGACAACCGAGAAAAATAATTTAATAGAAAAAGCATGGGATTGATCATTGTTTACAATATTAGAAAATTTATTTCTTGCAGATTGTTCTCTCATAATTTATCTTTGGGAACAGTCCGCAGAAATTTCTTGCAATTGGCAGTTATGCTTGACCGACATGATAAACATTTCATTGAAGGTACTGCATGAGTCAAAACCTGGAAAAGACAACACGATAAACGAACGATTCATTGAACTGCTGTATGTGTCATAAGCCTGGAAAAACCAAAGCAATAAATATTTTGGTCAAAACCATTATGTACGTCATTGGCCTTAGTGTTGTGAAAGGGTAAAAATAATAATAAAAACATTATAATTTATATATAAACTATGTATGGACAAACAATTAGATATAAAATAAATTTAAAAAATGTTTTATTCAACATAAACAAAACTAAATGTTTCATTTGAAAACGTCTACAGAAAATCCTTGTCCATGCACAGAAAACGAAATTGGGTATTTCAGTCTATATCTTACATGCATTATTATTATTATAAATAAAGACTCAATTCTGAAAATGTTTTTTGTGTTTTTATTTTATCTTGTAGTTTTATAGAAAAAATTCACATTAAAATCTTCATTCACAATATAGTATCGAATAATTAACTTTACAATGCTTACAGTCATTTTTTTTTTTTTTTTGTCAAACATATCGTACTAAAAACAAAATTTATACACAAATATGTACATATTATATGCATATAAATATATATACTATTTAATCTAGTTTTCATGGAAAACATTGATTTGTAAAAGTCGGAGAGTACAACGTACTGACAGAAATATCACTAAAGTAAATAGTTCTTCAACATCAGTACCAGTCAGCGAGTTTTTCGTATGCACATTTTAATAAATGCATTAAAATGATATACCATAGTATAATTTAGTCGAGAAATTTAATTTTTTTTCTTACAAAAATTTAATATATAATATACAAAGGATACAGAAGTTTCAGTCATTTGAAATTAAACTGACTAACTATTTAACCATATATTTCGTGCAGTGCAATCACAACTTTTCTATACTGTTGTTTATTTATTTTTTTTTTTTTACAATAATTCTGATGAAGAGTTTCAAAAGTTAATGAAAACATGAAATAACATATAATTTTAAATTGAAATTTGTATCCTTGCCCATATTCTGTACAAATTTATACACATAACTTAAGGCACCATTGCTATTGCTATAAAAAACAGTAATTTGTACCAAATCTATAATTTTTTACTATTAATTTTTAACATTTGTAATATTGTTTTTAAATGTAAACATTTAAAGTCGTGTGAGATGTTTGTACTCTATCCACTATCCGTCCTTAGTAACTTAAAAAGTAACCAAATCAAATATGGTTTTTTTTTTTCTTCTGTTTCGTTCGTTTATATTTAACTAATTTCTAAACATTATAAATAAATAATAAATACACAAATAAAAGGATATACATTATTCAGATGACGGAAATGTGTAATAATCAATTTGTTTCAAAATAATGTATGCACAATTGAATAAAATATAGAATTGTTAACCAATAGTAAAAATACTAACATACCTTAAGCCAATTTGTCATTAATTCAATTTGCTGAACATAGTTAATAGAAATATTTATTAATTAATTATTAAAAAAAATAATTAAATGAGTTATCACAAGATGAGCTCTTAATTATGTCAATGATTATTTTAAATTAAAACATGCGCTTAAAAAAAAAAAGGAAAATGTGCAATCTATCTAATAAAAGGATTTTTAAGTATGATTTATCCCAATCCTTAACCTATATCAACATTGAGACAAGTATTTTGTACTCGAATCAGTTACCCTTTAAAAAGTTTTATCACCTCCAATATGGGGTTACTTAGTAACAAATTTTCTTCAATAATGCACAATTACAATTAAAAAAACCTAATAACAATAAAATAACTTCACTTTTTTTTATATTAAAAAAAGTTTGAAATCTATCCAGTGTATTCAGTAACTCGCCATTCTTCAATTTTATTCCCTTAACATTGCCATTTGTTTAATTTAATATGGTATATCATCTTAATAAAATCCAAACCACATTAGCATTTTTAAACAAGTTTACAAAATTACTCGACAATAATATGAATTTGTATTTACAATAGCTGGAAAAGGCAGGAAGGTGAATTTGGTAAAGGTTCTGTTTATCACTTTTGTACCGCCTTAATATTGCAATACATTCTCACCTAAGCATCACCTTCGTTAGCTGTAAAAATAAAAAAATAATACACTGAAATAAGAATAACTGAGAATGTATTCAGATATAGCTGCAATCGAAATTCCTACTGCCAAGTGGAAATCCGATGAAATTCGATACTTCAAGACCTTCGTTTTTTAATCAGGTGTTAATGGATGTGTTTTATTCTTTGTATTTTGTTGCTTGTCCTCTTTTATCATACCAAAATATGGGTATCTTAAAGAGTCAAGTTTATAATTTAATTTTTAAAAATTATCGTATTTGGCAGTACAAAATTACAGTTACTTTTGATAAAATATAATTGGCAATCTGGAAGTACAACCAAGCACTTAATCAGTTCTCAGTCTTAAGGAGTAAAGACAAAAGGATGTTCAATGACTTTTTTTAAATGTCTAAGAGTCAATATTTAAAATTGACTGGGACAAACTGATAAATGTGTCAAACAAGGAAATTTCAAACAAAATGAACATTTTAAGAGTATAACAGAACTCTCCGTTATTTTAAACCGTCATCTAATTCGGTTGACTCTTGTCAGGTGAATATATAACCTTAGTATCTAGCCATCCAAAACCAAAACATTTAATTCAAAAATCGGCTAACATTAACATTTTTCATATAATAAACATTAAATGCTTCGCCTACCACAATGATGCTAAGATGGCCTGAGGCCTCTATGAAGCAAATGGTTAACATTTATTTTACTTTTTTTTACTTCTACATTTGTATTGCGAAAAATGTTGTTACAGGCAAACTGAATAATTGATTTCAGAACTGAAAAATAAAAGTTATCTTGCATTTAAGTAGACAGGGATTGGAAATCTGTTATATATTATGCATTACTTTAGATAATAAAGGTTTCACAAAATAAAACTGATATTGTTATACGAAATTAAAAACAAACAATTCAGTTCTCTGTGAAAAAAAAAAAATTACTCGTGTATTAACATTAAATTTCCAATAATTACAAACGTAACTTTTTATTTTGCACCTTGTTAAAACATGGTGTTACTTATCCATTTAATAAGAAATAAAAATTTTTCAAGCATAAATTGAAGCCAACGAATTATGAAATACTTCATTTCCAAAGAAATGTGCTAACGTTTTTTAATAAGAAGCAGTCTAAAAAAAATTATCTAATATTAAAATTAAATAAAAAAACAAGACAATCATTTTTAATTTTAAAAATATATAGCCTCATTTCTATTTTTCAATAATTTTAAAAGAATGCAATTTTCGGTGCAACTGAACTAGTTTATACTGTCATTGACACAAAGGAAACCCAATTCATTCAGTTTGAAAATTGAAAAAAAAAAAACTAATTTAATGTGATATGATTAAAATTCTCAATGATCTATTTCAAAATAAAGAGATTTGGCTATATTAAAATTAATGACATTATATATTGTATTATATTAAAAGTATCAACAAACTAAAAATATTAAGCTTGCGACTATGTATTATGACTTTATGTACGATTTTATTTACCTACGAGATTCATACAAATAAAAAAAGATCAATCTTTTGAACTGAAATGTGGCACAAACACTATGTGTCGCGTAATTTTTTGTTTGTTTGCAAAATAAGTTTTTATTTGAATAAAAGTTGAATATGTTTAATTAATCAATTACGATATGGATGGTTAAATTATTAAGCCTATACATACCTGCAACTAGAGCATATTGCAAAGTTGCCCATTTACATTGGCCCTATTTAATAAATATCTAAGGATTTCAATGAGTATCCTTAATCTTTACAAATGTAAATGTCTGAAGAGTTGGCACATTTTATAAATGATGGTGATGCAGCAATATTTGTGATATTAGGATGTACATTTGTGAACTGCCTCGGCTTTTGTGGCTATTCTTTTTTTTTAATAGTTTTTTAAGTTTTTTTGTTAAATTATTATTGGCGGTATTTGCCTGAAAATGTGGAGTGAACATTTGTAGGCTTAGTTTGTTGTACAATTCAATACTGTACTGCGCTATTTCTTGTCACTGTAGTCTCTGTACAACGGATGGTGTAACTAAACCTGTATCCATAAACTAATGGAGCAAGTTTGCAAATAATTTGGTAAAAACAGGTCTCAATCTAGGCTCCACACATTTTTAAGTGTCATTTTCCTAGCTACAATTTTCTGGTGATGCTGATTAATATGATTTATCGTTTGGTTTTGTGCAAAACTTGATTTATTCAACAACGTTAATATTGTACTATTTGTATTGTTAATTGTTGGTGTTAACTCTGTCGAGTTGACTTCAACATTCACAGTTCCATTGGATGTAGCAGTTGCTGCTGCTGCTGCTGCGGCGGCGGCGGCGGCTGCGGCTGCGGCTGCTGAAATAACCAAAGGCCATAATTTAAATAAAAAAATTTTGTAATACATATTTCTAAGACAAACAGCGATAAATTTTTCACTTTAGTCTGGGTTTCCCAAGTCTCACATACTTAGTATTTCACTTTTACTCACTTCAATTATATTAATTTTTTTTTTTTTTTTACTGTCAAATGCATGGGCATATTTGATATTACCGCATCGAAATCCGAGTCAAACTGAAGAAGTACATAAACATATTTACAAAGAAGCATAATCAAAATCTAGGAATTTGAGACAAAGAAATTTAGTTGAAAAAGCTGTTTGCATTTGTTACTGGGAGTGTCTGCTTTGTAGAATATTTTAATGTGAAGAAAGTAATGGGGCATGTAAGAGAATCAGAATATGTCCGTTTAAGGGAAGTTTCACTGTACATAACACAGATATATCTGTATGGTGTTGGTACATACCTGCTACTTGTTGCTGATATTGTTGACCAGAGTTTCTAAAATGGTTCGCTAAAGCTGTGATTTCAGGATTCACAGTAGTTACTTTATTCACCTAAAAATGGTATGGATTATTATTATTAATTGTTATATCTTCTCACTAACAAATTTGCTTAAAAAGTTTCATAATTTTACTAATATATCTAACAATTTGTTGTTGTAGAGATCAACATGAAATTAGAAATGTAAGACCTTTTTAACAGGAAAATGCCGAATCTCATTTGAAACATCAAAAACCCATGAGGGTAGATGGACCCAGTGCCAGTTCAAAATATCAGGCTAAGTTCACACAGAACGGAATTCTAATTTTTAATTTAATTTTTGTGTGTTCATATGTATGTGTCGATAGGTGACCTGTAGGACCTGACTCATAGAAGGATCATCCTCACCCTTCCTTTTAAAAACAGGCTATGTAAGAGACATGGACACTTAATTTGGCCGAAGCCCGCATGTGTCCGGAATAGAGAGAAAGGTTGCTCGATGTGTCCCATCCAAGTAAAGAGTGCAATTCCCTGGCTTCATATTCTCAAGGGAGTTTATTGTAAATTAATAGCTGGAATTGCCGCTAAGTGATAGGCTCTACTCTGTACACATATCTATGTACATGCATGTGCAGATTTGAGCATACATAAATCAGTAGTCAGTAATGGTTGTCTCTTGGGAAAATAATAGGAAAAAATGACCCTGAGTGGACAGTGGCAAGTGTAGCGACCATCGTACATAATAAATAATTTCAAAATGTATCAAACTGTCTATTAAACCCCAAATGGAAGGTTTATGCAGAAAAAAGTACAAAAAAAAAATTTGTAGGTAATTATACAAAGGGTTAAAAACATAACCTCATTTAACTTTTTTCTTAACACATTCTGTATATATATTCTGTAACAGTTCTGCATGAAGCCCTCACTGGTCCAACCCTGACCTATAAAAGTCTTAGGTTTGTTTCTAAGAAAAAAAATTTTTGCGGTCCGGGAGGGAGAAAATTGAAATACCAGGCCGCACTGAACAAATGTAGAACATATTCTTATGAAATACATGTATTACATATGTATATTAACAACTTATAAAAAGTGATTGAGAGATAACAATGAAATTACCTGTGAAATTTGAGACTGTTTATACAATCCTATATTATTTGCCTCATAATGTTGTTTATGCTCACGCGTTACAGGAATACTCTTATTATTTACTTGTTGACCTAAAAAAATTAGTACTTTGAAACCTTATAATAAAAAATTTGTAATCAAATTTAAAATAAATCTGTCATTCACATCTATTGTAACATAACAAACATGCATAACGTATATTTACAAGATATGTTATCACTGAAGTCCCCATTAAGTATTGCCTCCATTAAACACGGTCCTACAAGTTGAGTAGAGTTATTACTAAATTCAGTAACCCTTAAAGATTCGGCCTCGACTGGTTTCTCAGTCGGCTTTATCTGAGGTTTAATAAGACGTTCCAAATCATTTACAATTTGAGTTTTCAACTCTCCTGGATCAGAATCCTGATAACAAGAAAACATATTATTTTAAATTGTCAAAATGTAATTGGTTATTATTTTATTTGAATACTCGCTTTCTGAATCGCAGTGCTAGTGCTTGGAACTGGACATGTCCTACTATGGCGAAACACATCATTATTTTGCACTTTCATTCTTTTCTTACAAATATAATCAAAAAGACTATGAGATTTATCAAAAAATTCACATTTTCTTTTTCTTGCAACTTTCACCTAAAAATTTCGACAATAAAGGTTAGCATTTTATACTCACATGAAATAATGTGAAATCAGATTTAATGTGTTGACAGCCTGTAACACCTTGTACTGAATTGTTTTAAATATTTTAAAATTACCGCGGTCAAATCGACACCCACAATAGGAAATAAGGAGCAGATGTTGACTAAATGTCAACAACCGCAACCAACATGTTAAAAAGTACCAAAAAAGAAATCACGTTATTAGCAAAGTATAAAAGTATCAGTTTATAATTTATTAAAATCATTTATATAAAATGGAACTTTAATCAACGGCTGATTCGAATGAGCGGAAAACTATTTCTTTTATTTTTTAGACGACACAACAATTTGATATACCTCAGTTGCACGTTCGACCACTGCATTTAGATCTTCTGTGTTAAATACATTTTGTTCATTAAATGCTCTGATCCTTCTAAATCCAACTTTTGGATTAGGATCTAGACATATAGGAGGTTGTAATGAATTAACAAGAGCTCGTTCGGCTGCTATTCTCTCTTCTTTAGTCCAATTTACACCATCATCCAATATAAGACACATAACATCATTAACCACACTCTAAAATTGAAAAGAAAAAATATATTTGGTGTAATTGGCTACTTATTATCTTTGTAGAGACTTATATTTAGGTATTACATAAATTCCAATTAAATAGGGAAAAAATACTTAAAAAATCCACAAAAGCTGGAAGTATTTTAAGAAATTATGGAAAGCATAAATGTTTACTTACCTCTGTATGTGGTTTCAATAATAAGTGATACACATAAGGTTTATTATTTGTCATCCTATAATCTTTAATCTCAACAATAACACAGCCATTGTAAAAAAGATCTGGAAACATTTGCTCCCAATCATCCGCCACTGTAGGTGGCAGCTCTTCTTTATTAATATATTCAAAAAATCCATCTTGAATATATTCCTGCCTAGATTCCTATAACAAATTTACATTTATTATAATTGACATCATCAAATTCAACATTAACACTTTTTTTAAAATCTATAGTTTGGTTGTTTTTGATGAAGCTGTAAACCAGTCCCCGGTCATAGTATAAGTTAGGAATATTTAGAAATGGTTGTAAAGAATTTTAAACATATGTTTCCTATGGGTCCATAAATCTGACAGGTCGCCCACTCAGTAGGGAGCGAAGAAACGTTTCCCAATAACCTGGAAGGCATAGAAACAAAACAGGCGAATAGTTCCAAATAAATAACAAAAGTGTTATTTAGTATGGGGGTGGGCTTGTACCCTCTTTGTGGGAGGTCCATAGATAAGGTCCCAGGGGGCTATGTAATGGAAACTCCTGAAAATTACTAGTTGTTTTGCGGCCGAACAGGACATGACCAACCCTTGTAAGGTAGTTGACAATCTGCCGTTTCAGGTTTGCTTTTCCTTTCCTCCTCCAACAATGTTGGAAAACATATTACAAAAGAGGAGGATTTGAAAAACAGTCAGTCAAAGTCAACGAGAGGACGCAGCCAAGACATGATATTGACTGTACCAGGCCAACAGTCGACTGTTGAGTGTCTTGGAAGCAGTGGAAAGGGCAGACTCATTCAGCCAGAGGGAACGAGAGAACCTAGCCATTGCAACAAGTTGATTAGTCGACTGTCGAAGATCCAGTAAGCTGTGGAAAGAAGATCCTGGAAGACGCTTAAGGATGTGGAAGCTATTAGTGAGCATCGGGGTAAATTCTCTTGTAAATATGAGTTAAAATTGAGGCTGACTTGTTTGTTCGACTTATTGTTTGTTTATTACAATATTAAGATGGTCCAGTGTAAAAATAAATGTATATGAATATTATCCCTCAGGTTTGTTGGATTTTTGCACCTTACCTTCCATCCACACAAAAAGTAAAAGTGCGTACTCTAAACTTTCTCGTAAGGCATAGCGATAAGTGTATAGAGCATCAGCACCCGCTTACAAAGCATACACTGCTGAAAATAGGCCAGAATGATTAGAAACGACTTTACTACAGTTTCAACAAGACTTTTCTAAATACTTATTATATTCTAACATGAATATATGCAATAAAAAGTAAAACAAAGGAAGAGGTTATAAATTTTAATAAAACACCCATCACATGATGGTTTTTTGACATGGCTCCATTTATTGTTACTGGTATCATGCTAGTCTAAAGACACATTGATTGTGAAGTGTCAGATAGTAAAATGTTGCCTGAGTCTTAATTATTTGAAATGCATAGGGTCTCACACGTGTGAGTGCTCTATAGTCAATGTCTTATCTAACATTTATAATTTTTTAAATTAAAATGGTACAAATAATTGAATGTTAAGGTAAATATGTTACTATATGACTATTTACCTGGACAACTGTTCCATTTGAAGTGCACAAGGAGACACTGTATCCCTGTGGTAACGGGTAGAGACTAATCACTACCATGTTTAGTTTGAATCTTTCTACAAAATTGTCCAATAGTTCTATTCTTGGTCGCACGTGCTTTAAAAAAGAAAATAAAATAAATTTATAAATCATGAATATAGTTCAACAACAGGACATTTCATTTAGATATATTATTGTGTAATGTAGTATTATTCATGCAGTATCGTTCATTATAAATAGTATTATACATGTTAAATTTATGCTTGTGTAAAAAACAATGAATGAAAAAGTAAAATGCAAACATCCTACTTACAAGTGGGTAACGATATATATCTGGAACTCGTGCAGCTCCACGGATTTCTTTAAATAAGTCCTTTAGCAATTCAAATACAGAAACAATTTTGTCAGCTTTTGATGAGCTATTACATACTATTTCACCGTCTTTGCCCTCCCCCTGTTTGGCTGTCACCTCAGCAAGATTGAAATGGACATTCTAAAAAAAAAAAAAATTTTTTTTTAATGTAACTCATTAGTACATATTGCAATTGTGATCATAATGTTTTTTCACATGGTCACAGCACTAACACTGTGCCATGTGCTGCACCCAGAGGACATATGCCATAAGACACTAGCCAACGCTGGCACTCAGTGTGAGGGTTTAAGGGGCAATAAGGTCTTGAGGCTATTGTCGAATAAGGCGACCTTATGGGGAGGAGAAGGTTCAAACAATAGGATTAGGATGGATAGGATTCAAGTTAGAGGATAAAATTGCAGTTTTGTTCATGAAGATGTATTCTAGTTTTATTTTTTTCTAATAATTAGTCCTTATACAATATTATACAATATATCCATTGATTGTTTAAGGGACCATTCAAATAAAAGTCCATTCTTTACGTTAATTTGATACTGTTAAATTCCGCTTGACAGAAGTGTTACATTCCTAAAATCATGCTTTTTTTACTGACTAATACTATGTTATTCAGATTTCCTCGTTTGTCCAAGGTTGCATGTCGAATTTAATTCGATGATGCCTTGTTCTCCCATGAATTCTTCATAATAGCAAATTCTTATTATGTGGGGTCGTGCAAGTTATTTTCAAATCGTCATATAGGGTAAATGGACGAGTTAGTATTGCGCAACAGTACACTTACATTACGCTCATCATTTGCCAGTTGGAGGCTTTGCATGGTAAAGTTGACGAGTCATCAAGTTTTTAGCCTAAAACATAATTTTGAATTAATACATGACACAAATATTATAATAGACGTACATGTCTTTGGGTTTGGTCTGCCGGGCAGCATGGAGAAATGATGAAACGCGTCTGGAGGCCCAACCAAACATTTCACAATAACCAATTACAACCAATCAATAATAACTTAATTTCAAGTCCATCATTATGCATATGACTCGTAGAAATATCAAAAACAAATATGTTAAGTAACGGTATCCAAACATTTTAAATATGACCGAATTCTTCAGAGACATTAACAGAACATTTAAATGCAAAATTAAATTAATCGTAGAGAAGCAGCATAAAAATTAAATGTGTAGTGGGATAAAAGACTGAAAATAGTACAAAATTCAAACTTACATAAAGATGAAAGAGATGGGATATTTTACGCGAGATCAACATCATACAGCAATATATGTTCCACTTGCATTTTTCTTGAGAATATACCGAATTCATTTAAACTGGAGAATAGCACTTTACAGTACTAAGGATCATCGCAATCCCAAACTTAGCATAAAGATCCTGAAACAAAAATACATCAATGATTATTGACAGCTAGTAAAAAGATTGACCATTTTTTCAATGTAATTATGATTGTGTGTATAAATGGAAAACAAAATGATGTAGATTAAGTTATAGCTGGGTTCTTTCTGATCATTTTGGCCTACCTTACTTTTAACAGCTTTAGCCATATTCAATGTTGGTTTTTAGTGTTGCTTTTTGCATGTTTAAACTGCAACAGGCCAAAAAGTAAGTACAGGCAGACCACAATCACAGGGCACAATGACAGGAAACAATCAACCTTTCATCACATTCAAGAAGACAATATTCAAGACTAAGGAAAGTAATGCAAACAAAAATTTACTGTTTTGTCAAAGAACCTTTGTTATTGCTTTTCCTCTATCTTAGCACACCCTAATATGTTAACCTTTCAGTTCTTGGACTTGAATGATATCATTCATTGCCTAGTCATGAAAAACTCAGAAGAAAAAAAAAAAGAGATAAGGTATTTTGCAATCCCAAAAGCAAGCAAAATTGTATGTTGATAATAATAATATAAACATCCCATGGTAAATTAATTAATAGTACCGACAATACAATGTTTTATCAAGATAAAACTGTATGTTTAATATTCTTTCTTCAAAAAAATTTCATCTCATAGATATTTCAACTGTAAGGCTTAGTACACATGTATTGTTTTCTAATATGTGTTTATGAATGCATTTAGTGAAAGTTCAAAGTAGAGCATACACATAGTAACGCACGATTAAGCCCAACACGCATATGAACAAGTGATTTGAAATTCTCCTCATTACGCGTGTATCAGCCCGAGTTGAGATACAAGATAACTGATCCGTCTGTTCAGATCAACGCGCGTTTTACCAGAGAATATATATATATATATTTTATAATCATGACGGAAATGTAACTTTTTGACACCGATCTCCTGATCGACGAAATTGAAAAAAAAGACCTGCATTGTGGTACGTGGAGTACTTCCATCATAAAATTACTCTTTTATCCAAGAGATCCATGTGTTCACCACAAGCGCCTGTTTACACGCAGTCAATCGTGTGATTCAACCCCAATTCCCCATGTGTACTAAGCCTAATAGTTAGCTGGAAATTTCTGTACACATTTGAACTTTTAGTAGATTTAATAAGAGAATATTATTCACAGTAAACAACGATCCTGACGAACTTAAATGCAAGTGAAATTGTATATAATTTTTTAAAACTTTAATATGATGAGTTAAAGTAACCAGAAATAGCGTTTAAAAATTTGTATGGTGTTTAGTGAACATTAGTTAATTATTATTTGGAGTTTGTGAGATGCGGTCTGGTGTCTCCAAATAATCATTAAAAATTTGTTTTAACACTCTTACACCCCGACCAATACATCTACATCTAACACTCTAATACGGTTAAGGGTGACATGTCCCAACCTCCAGACCAAACCAAACCATCGACCCTCTGACACTAAAAATGCAATAAAGAACATGAATAAAAGGAAATGGCAATGTTGGTGGGCCAGATCGAGAATGAAACTTTTAAGTATAAGGAGCATGGTAGATAGGTGACCCTTGGAAGATCTGAATGAAAGAAGAGTGATCATATTCACCCGACTAATAGGCTATATAAGGTTGGCACACGGACACTTATTTTTGGGCCAAAGCCCTCATAGGTTGAACAGCATGGTGAAAAGATTGCTCAATGTGTCTCACTTAATCGAAGAGTGTCCTTGCCTCTATAAGAAAGCAAGTCACCTGATATGAGAATTGTGCTACATTTTGACATATTGAGTAAGATAATGTATTTATTAGACAGAATGTGTAGTGCGCGTGGGCTGATGATGGCATATTGAATACCCCGTAGACCCTAAATTAGATTAATTATATATGTCTAAAGGGAGAGAAATATCAAGTACTGCATCATACTACTTGAGCGATGGTCCTATGGTAAATGGGGAAGAATTAATTTATGAGTGAGTGTGACTAGGTTTACAAACTGCATGAACTGGGGATTGGAATGTTGTTGAGCTGGTTATGGAGTCCAACTTCAGCAGTGGGATAGATAAGACCAAGGGTGACCCCTCAAAAACTCGAGTTTAAATAAATCAATTCATTCCTAAAGACAAAAGGAAGAAAAAAGAAAAAGAATAAAATTATGTAGCATTTGAAAATTGTTTTTAATGTTTTTGTTCTGGCCAATTGACATAAAAATGACTTAATTTGATTTATGTCAAGGACAAGTAACAACAGTACCAGTCATACTCCTCAAAAGTGACTATTGCATTCTTCCTGACTACGTAACATTTTATGTTTCTATCTCTATCATGCAATACACAAAAAATTTGTTACCAACTACCAACTGAATCAGGGATGTTGGGTGGAAACCCTGCTTTGGATGTACACCATGATGGTAAGACCTATTCTTGCATATAGAGCCATAGCCTAGGTCGATAAAGTAAAACAGATAAAACGAAAATACTCACTAAAAATACAGAGACTTGCAAGCATCATTATAATGGGAGCGATGACAACATTTCCCACCAGTTGATATGAAAAGGATACTGGGATTAATTCCCCTACACCACATGATAATGAGGACAGCACAGACAATGTTAGTATTATTAAAGAGAAACCATCAAAAGGAATAAAACTAAAATGGAGAGATAGCAACAAAATAATGCATGACCATCCAATACTCAAGGCTTCAAGAGACAACATGAACAGGATGTTTGAATTTAATCAAAACTTTCAAATAAACTTAGGTACCAAAAGAGAATGGGAACAAGAGGAAAACACCTCCTTGAAGAACGGCACTATCTATTGGTACACAGATGGATCTAGAACACAAGAAGGTACAGGAGCAGGAGTATTTGGACCTGGACTCAGAACCCATGGGAAAATACACCAGCATCTTCCAAGCTGAGGTCTATGCAATCGAGAGATGTACTTAATTCAAGTTGAATAAAGAGTACAAAAACAAGACTAATGCATCTACATCTGTACCAACTGAATCATAGAGGGAGGGGATTAAATCAAGTAACTTTTGTAGTTTTTACTATAATTATATTTGTTTCCAGTTGCATAGTTTGCCGTTTTACTCCTCCCCTATTGGTGAAAAGTCCCACACGTCTCAGGTCAAGATATACTGGATCAGTATAAAATAATAGTTCATAAGCGCATATAGGAAAACCCTGTACATTTGCCACTATTTTCAAAATCTTTACAAAAATATTCTGAACATAGGAGGAATGTAAGTCCCTGCACATGTGGTCATGTGAAAGTGCCGAGTGTTCAGTGATAAACAATTAAAATTTCAACTGGATCGCTCACAGTTCCACCCAAAAATGTTAAGTTTCCCCCTAGAGGGGAAATTACTAACAAACACCTGCTGAATGGGCGGTGATGACAGGTCGCAGCTTCAATCTATTGAAAATGGCCAGGCAGACTGCGTTATTTGATTAATTCAACATTTAAAATAATCCACAACAAAGTTGACACATTCAGGAGTGATGTTCTTCCAAAAGATAACAACCAATCCAATTTTAATTTATACACACATCAACCATGGCACTTTTTTTTTAATTTTAACAAACTAAAACAACACTAAAAAAAGAATCAAAACAGTTATTCAAAGTTTCACCATCAAACAAAACAATGTTTTAAGGCTGTTTTTCAAAATAATAAGTATAAACAGAACCTGGTTGACCTAAATAAACTGATTATGTGTACAAATGATTTATGATAATTTAGTAAATAGGAAATACATTTCTAAACAGGTGAAGATCAAAATAAACCGTAAATTTTCATTTTAGTCACAGAACAATGCCACTTGTGCCAAGCAATATTGAATGAAACTATTATTAACACACTAACAAATCGACAGAAGTATTTATTATTAAATTGATGGAACATTTATCATTAAACATATTTTACTTAAATTATCTCTGATCAAAGTGTCCATAAATCACTTGAGGTGAGCGGTGTCGCCACAAGAGAAGTATGCTGTTATCATAGCAACAGATCAGCACCCCTGCACATTATCATCATCGATTTATATAATTATTTAATTTCAGTTAAAGTATCTCAGATCAATGTGTCCATAAATCACTTGAGGAGAGCGGTATCGCCACAAGAGAAGTATGCTGTTATCATAGCAACAGATCAGCACCCCTGCACATTATCATCATCGATTTATATATATCGAAGTGAACATAAAAACACATCTGAAAGGACAAAGGATTTGGTTCAAATTTAGACATGATATGTTGTATTATTTATCTTTTCTATATGAGTTAATAGTGAAATTAGAAACCCGGTGAAGGTTTATAATTAAATTATTATCAATTACATGACATTATTTTTCTATTAGGGGAAAATAGTAGCTTAAAAACCCCAGTTATTATGGTTGTAAAACAGCATTTTTTATTCTCCTTTACATGTGCCTGTCATCCAAACAATAATTACCAATTTAGCCACAGATTGTACTAGTACTAATTTCTTACTACTATCTACTTACTACCTTAAACTTGGTTTATTCTATGATGTTTAATATTTTGAATTCTATTAGGTCTAACCTGTCTGTTCCAAAGAGGCCGCATTGCATTTGCCGGTAATCCGAGGCAATACAATACAAATACGAGATTTGGTGTGCTTTCAACGACAGTTTTAAGAAGTGAAGTAAATAAAAATGTACATCCGTGGTGAATTTTGTGACAATGCACCACTAGCTTGAATGGAATATCAAGTCATTTGTATCTAACACAACATCATAACAACAATATTTGCTTGCTGCCTTGATTTGGCCACCACCGAAAAAAGATATGACACACTGGTTTTCGCTTACTCTTTGCTTGAAGTGACTTCCTCTACGAACAAATTTCACATCCCAACTATATTCTAAGCTGTTAATCACTCTAATGGACCTATGGTGAGGAGCTAGCCACCAATTCAATTTTAGCTGCTAAGCTGTGTAAACAAACTATTGTAACATTGTGAGATTTTTTCCTGTGGTTGGGATGATTAACTGCAATTTGGACATTTTGGTCTGCCTATCACAGAAATCACACAGACATGATGAAGATGGTGAAATGACGAAACATGTCTGACAGACCAAACCAGAATGTAGGTCGACTAAACGATTGATAACAACCAAATTACACCCAACTATTGCGTTACTCATTACTGATGCAAATTTAAATACAGAATTAATTTAGCATTTACAAAGAAATTTGTTTAGATACAATTAGAAAATTGTAACAGATATAATTTAAACAAGTGTTGCATTGTTTTTTTATTGATTAAATCTCTCTTTACAGAACACCACCTGAAAAGTAATTACGCCACAATTGCCTTATTAAGAGGGTATTTCACCGTATTTACCAAGAAATTTCCCCTGAGTCTGATTTAAAAAAAAAAGCTGGTGCTCCTATTTTTTTTTTTCTTCTAGGGTTTTAACAACATTGCATCAGAGCCCATTTATGCAGGTGGAGCAGTTTTACTGTGGTTTTAGCTATGCATTATGAGATGTCAAAATCTCGCATTAGAGAACACTTCCTGAAAGAAGACAAAAGTACATCCATGACCATCCCTAGGCAAGAAGTTTCTCTGTATTTACCAAAACATTTGTTATAACTAAAAATTGCTCCAGAGTCCATTTAAGCAGATGGAGCAGTTTTATTGTGGTTTTAGCTAAGCATTATGAGATGTTAAAATCTCTCATTAGTGGACACCTCCTGAAAGAGGACAAAAGTACATCCATGTCCGTCCCTAATTTGAGGTTTCCCTGTATTTACCAAAAAATTTGGTTTAATTAAAAAACTGCACCAGAATCCCTTTTAGCTGGTGATCAGTTTTTCTATGGTATTAGCTATGCTTTATATGATGATAAAATCTTTCTTTAAAGAACACCACCCGAAAAATGGTTACACCACTCTCTCCCTTATTAAAAGGGCATTTCATTCACCGTATTTATGAAGAAATTAATTTTAATCAGAAAACTGCGCCTGAGTTGATTAAAAAGCTGGTGCTTCTATATTTTGTATGGTTTTAACTAAGTGTTATCAAATGATAAATATCACTTTTAGATAATTCCTCTTGAAAGAGGACAAAAGCCCTTAGCAAGAGGTTTTCCTGTATTTACCAAGAAATTTGTTTTAATTAAAAAATTGCAACAGATTCCATTTAAGCAGGTGGGGCAGTTTTACTGTGGTTTTAGCTATGCATTATGATATGTCATGTTTAGAGGACGCCTCCTGAAAATGTTATCCATGTAGTGTGTCATAGGTGTCATTGTATACTTATGCATTAACGTTAAATAAGGAGTATACAATCTAGAAATGTGTTTTATTACAAAAAAGTTATTAAAACTTGGTAACTTTCGATTTAAGGAATCAGTCCAGGACCGAATAAAATAAAACTCGAAATTGGCAGAATAGTTAAAAATTAAAGTTTTTATCCGCGAAAATTAATAAACGGGTGCTCACCACTTGACAAAGAGGTTAGGAAAATTTCGCACAATAAGAAAATTTATACATTATCGGCATGTAAATAAATGCCCGAAGGTGAAAAAATTAAATTAAAAAAAAAGAAAAAAGAAAGAAAAGGAATTTCGAAGAATAAAAACGAGCTCGTTAAGCACGCGGCTGTAAAAAACTCACAGACGGTCGGTCAGAAGAAATTGTCAAAAGCCATTGAATTACCTAGTGAATTTAGAGTCCGATTTCTTGTCATTCGATGGATATTTTGTTCGTAAAATGATATATAGAGCTTAAGCTGAGTACGTCGTACACATGCATGAGACCCCTCATCATACTGAAAATAAAAAGCAACATAAACAAACTAAAAAAAATATATATATACATCTAACACAAAACAAATAAAAACAAGAGAAAACATTTATACAGTGGTGATGATAATAATAAAGAAAGAAAAAGGAAAAGTTGGGCGTCGTAGAAATAAATGAAAGCCGACTTCCCGTTTTGAAAAATTGTTAGTCGGCCTTCTGCGTTTTCCATTTTCCGTCCGGTCTCGAATTTTCTTCATTTCACGGAAACGGCAAGAAAACGCACACGACCCGCTGCAAAGGGACAAATTNCTTAGAAGCATAACAACTGAATAACAGTTTCTTACGCTACCTCACTCAATAAAGAAGGTTATAAATTGTTTGTGGCACGAGTGACTTCTCTCCGCTCTGTCTCGATGGACGTGTCGAAGCCACTCTATGACGTCACACTACAAACCAATTCACCAATTTCTCTCCAAAATGCCCAAAACACTCTTTATAAAATATCTGGTAGAAATTTGTAACACCAGCTAAAAAAGAAAAAATAGCCTAAACTGTAATTTTCAATTTCAAACCGTTTTAAATATATATATTTTTTACTACTTTTTGTTTCTCTTATATGACAAATAATTTTTTTTTATTGGTAGTCTAGTAAACATAAAAGGGAATTTCAGTGGTGAAGTGGTTAGGACATAAGACTCGTATTTGCCTCGCTAGAGGTCCTGGATTTAAATCCCAGCTTACCACCCTTTGGAATTTTATTTTAGGTTAACTGAAGAAAAAAAATTGTAAAGTGGTTCTGACACCTCGTCCGCAACATCCAAGCAGGAAGTTAGTCTTTAAGACCTCCCGTTTAAGGATTACTTTACTTTTAATTAAACGAAACATAAACACTGAACATCCGGTTGGCTTTACCAAAAATCAACAACCATGGCTTCAAAAGTACACACGCTATGGTATTTACAAATGTAGTTCATACTTTAAAAGAAGACGAACAATTATTTTTCTGAAATAATAACTGTTTACAGTAAAAAAAATTTTTTTTTAAAGGTTTTTTCTCGTAGTGCTGACATTTTTTAAAAAAGCTCATTTGTAAGTATGTCTGCCCCTCATGTCTTTTATAAGGATCAAACAAAAGGTCTTGCCTTTTAATAACCTCAACCTTCATTTTTAAAACTTCTTTTTTTAAATTAGGTTTGGACTACACAAAGCCAAATTACTGTATACTGTTATGGTTTAACCATGATTAAAACTAAACGTCAGTTGTTAACAAAATAGTTAACTATTTAAGAAGTTAAAGAGAATCGAAAGGTCAACTTATACACCTATATTATGCCAAGCATTCAATGTATATTACGCCATCACCACGGACGTTAAACCCTCCTGTTTAAGGATTACTTTACTTTTAATTACTACAAAACACAAAAACTAAAAAATCTGGATGGTTTTACCAAAAATGAAACAGAAGTAAAAGAGTACAATTGAAAATTTGATCAAATGGTCCTTTTAAAAGCTAGAATAAGAAATGAGTAGTACATTGATTATTGTGGGTGAAATATTTTTGGAATATTATAAATGTTAAAAAAGTTGTAACATAAGAAATGGAACCCCTATTAGAAAAACATTGTCATACCTTTCTAATGATATTGCCTGATGGTTACCTACCTTCCTGGTCTATCCTCACTGATTTTTATTGATTCGGGCATGTTTCAGCATTTCGCCATCTTCAGTATTTAAGTGATTGTTTTCTAAAATTTAAAAATCACCTTTACAATGAAAATGGCGAAATGTTTCTAGACCAACAAAATTTAGTGAGCATAGACCAGGATGATAGGTATCTATCAGGCAATAAGTTTATCACTCATTAGACAACAAGAGAAAATTTCTAATAATAGATTAAACATTAGAACAATTTTGTGAGTCGCAGTAAATAAAATGTGAAAAATATGTAACATCAAGCAAAGCTTCTTCACAATTAAATCACTCATGCCACACGCATATCAATGGTTTACTGCATATTCATACTTTTATTTAGAAAACTACAAAACTATAGATCATTTCCTTCATAACTTACGTAATGATGAAGCAATTGGGATTATTATACAAGATCGATGTCATGCAGCAATATACGCCTCTCTTCCATTCTACTAGAGAAAATATCTAAATGTGTCTTAGCAATAGATAATGTTAATTATTATTGCAATCCCAAATGTAACATTTAGAATCCTGAAACAAATATTCATATGTAAGCAAAATGTTAAAGTTACGCCTCATTTAAACTTTTAAAAATTACTTGTAGTAATAGATAAAGTGGGTAATTCACTATTTCAAATTTAAAAAAAAAATTTCTAGCCTGCATATTCAATTTAATAAGATTTCAATGCTCTACAAAATTTACAGCATTGACATACCTATACATCCTATAGTCAGACAGAAGGACAAAAAGAAAATGAGCGAACTTTGGAATTCACTTATTGGACATAGACAATCCGAGAATCTTCTAACCAATTTTGGCAAGAAAGAAATCACAGAATGTGTCAAAGGAAGCAGGAATAGACTGCGAATCCTAACAGGATTCCTGACAGGACACTGTAGATTAAATGGACATCTAAAGAAAATTGGAATAATCCAAGATGGCACATGTAGATTCTGCAAAGAAGCAGAAGAGACGCCAACACACTTACTAACAAACTGCGGAGCTACACTAGCCCGCAGGAGGAAGTGTTTTGGGATGTACAATGTGACCATAGAAGAACTACAACTGCTGAAACCGGGCCTATTAATCAAGTTTCTTGATGAAATAGGACTCACCGATGTGCTTTAGGCAGAGCACAGGGGATACAATAGCTCTTAAAGGGCGCAGTATACCATACCCTGAAATATTATATCTATCTATACATCCTAACATCCGTATCACAACCGTCATGGACAACACGGCAATTCTCTCCCTATCCTTAAAGTAAGTAAAAGCAACTCAATCTAACCTACACCTCATTACTGATCGGTGGTGCATCAAGCTAAATGAGCAAAAGAGCCAGCACATGACATTCACACTCAGAAGACCTACCTCCCCGCCAATGCACATGTAGGTAATCACTCCCTCCAACCCAACCAAATCCTACTAGGTTCTACTTGGACAGCAACTTTAAAAAAAAAAAAAAAAAAAAAAAAAAAAGTGATCTGTCGCATCCTCAACGCTCCATTCCATTTCAATAAAAAAACCATTCACAAAGACGTAGACATCCCATTCGTGATGGACATGATCCATACAAACTCTCCTTCCAACAATCCATGAGCTCCCTCTTTTCAACTTCCCACCCTAACAATCCACCTCGCCATCTAATAAGACAGTGGTTTTGCAGCTTCCTAACACAACTCTATACCAGCAATCCTAAACATTGAAAATTCCAGCAATGGCTCCCTCCCTCATCCCTGTGATCTGACAGGTTCTTTCCAGTCGTTATTTTAGTGATCACTACCTTCAGATTGTTAAATGTATAAATTCTGTGCAGAAAGCAATAAATAAAAAATAAACAAATAAGAAAAAAAGACGTGCCACTAAATTCAAAATATTTACAAACAAACTCGGAACATATGCAGAATGTAGCGTCCCCTCACACGTGATCTTAGGAAAGTGCAGACTGTCTAAACAATTAAAATACATATTTGGGTCCCAGGTTTGCACTGGTCCACCCAAAAATGCCGAATTTCTCTAGCTGAAGAGTTGAAACTATCGACAAAAGGCATTTCACAATTAGTAGGGAAGTGGAGCCACCAACTGAACGGGCGATGACGACACGTTTTCGGTCTGTTGAAAATGGCCGTGCGGGTCGCGTTATTTTTTATTAATTCTGATACAGAAAAAAATGAAAATATTCATTAAAAAAAAACTCAAACAAAACCCTGAACACTTATTTATAAATGTATTCGTTAATACCCTTTGGTAACTCAAATTTGATTTCCACTGCCTTTCCAATGACAAATTCAAAATTCAAATCCCCTGAATCGATTATCGACGGTTGGCCATTTGAACTCCAGCAACCAAACACTTGGCGAGTCGACAGATCTTGCACGATGTCGTTCTTAACGGTTAAGGTAGGAAGTTCACACTATTATATTTACGTATTTACAACAAATTTAGATTTCTTGTATATTCAAAAAAGTCGTGGATCAATTGCGAAATTTTGTTTTAAACTTTTACGAGCACGTGTTCAAAAATCACACTAGCTATGGTATGTTTCTATAAATGTAGTTCACTGCTTAAAAGAACGATGAACGTTGGTTTTTCTGAAATAACAACTATTAACAGTATAAAAAAAAAAGCTTTGAGCTCTGGGCAACTTCCCTTTTGTAAGGATTAAACAAACTTTTTTTTCTTTTAATAACCTCAACCTTCATTTTTAAAACCTCTTTTAAATTATGTTTGGACTAACACAAAACCAAATAATTGGATACTGTTATAGTTTAACCGTAATTTATAACTAACCGTTATTTGTTAAAAAGGTTAACTATTTAAGTCGAGGATCGGAAGGAGGTCAACTTATACACCTAAGTTATACTGAGCTTTCAACGTACATAGCGGCTTAACTGATGAACTTAAATGATCGATTAGATGTTTGATTCAAAATAAAATTTAACAAATTGCCACAAATCGTTAATTAGCCTTAATATTCCGGCTGTCACTCGGAAAAACCTTTAGTGCCTGTAGATTACATTAAACGTAAACCATTATCATTGCTAAATGAAACAATAATTAATACCTGATGATGGCGTGTAATATACGTTGAAGTGGCATAATTATAGTCTGGTGACCTAGTTGACCTTCTTTCGATCCTCTTTAACTTAATTATTAATTTTTATGTAAGGTATTGGTTGAGATAAAAAAACTCAGTGTCACGAGCGGGATTCGAACCCACGACGTTCGGCTAAATACGCCGCTGCTCTACCACTTGAGCATCGTGACTTCGAGCCACTTGAAAAACGTCACTGATTAATTGTGACTTTTTACAATATAACGTTGCAGTTTACGTTGTCCAATGTGCTGAGCTGAGTTCGTTATCCAGCCTTACTGTATGTTTAAATTTGAGAAAACACTGCACCAATCTCGTCTGACTCACGTCTTTCACTAATATGAACTGTCTGAAAAAAACAGGAAAAACCATTACGTGTTCTTCACACAGGTAATTTAGGTGAGAAGTCGTGGCTTTGTCTTGCTTACATATACATGTGAATTTGGTCTCTTCTGC
Source organism: Cimex lectularius (assembly GCF_000648675.2). Lineage (NCBI taxonomy): Eukaryota > Metazoa > Arthropoda > Insecta > Hemiptera > Cimicidae > Cimex > Cimex lectularius. The sequence goes on along the minus strand of NW_019392963.1, from coordinate 86,124 downwards.
TTTTATGGTGTAGTTTAGTTTGTATACGCGCGTTTTGGGTATTATTTTCATAGCCGTTATTGCATTTAATGACTTTTATTCTTTTTTTGTTGTTTTGGTTAATTTATTTTTTGTCAGTGGTACTGTCATTGTATTGTAATACTGCAATTTTGTAGTGTACTTCTCACAATTTGTGACGGTGGTATTGATTGTATGATATTGTAGGTTAGTGTTCGTCTTTTTGTATATGACGAATTGTTGTTTGCTGGAAGTTTCAGTTAGTGTTAGCTCAAGGAAATATATACTGTCACGTGAATTTTACGTAACAGGTTTCGGTCAGTAGTACGTGAGTTATGTTGTTGTTGATATGTATTATGAACGTATTCTCATATGTGTGTGATGCTCTTACCATAATTTCAGGGAATTATTTCTCTTAAAAAATTTGTAAGTACGCTTTTATCCTGTTTGTTACCCTGCTTCACTGTATGAGAAAAAATCAAAATATTTACTTCACACAAGTTGTTACTTAGGCTCCTTGCTGTTTTTGTTTGTAAGGAATTATTTCGTTAAGTCAGTGAGGTGTCTTTCTTGTTAGTGTCGTCTGTTTTTTTGAGGTGCAGTTTAATTTTTGTGTGTGCGTTTTGTTGCTCGTGCTTATGTTGTACCCGATATTTCCATTATTTTTATATGTTGTCATGATGTGGGCCTCCATTTTATATTACTACTGAGCAAATAGTGTAGGTATAAATAAATCTGCCAGACCAGGAGGCTGTGGGGGAGAGAAAGCATTCACTGCTGGAACTCTTTTTACTTAACTTTAACTTTTATTTATTTTGGAGGGTTAAGATAAGAGGTCACGAAGCCATCGTCGTTTTAAACGGCGTGTAGGATTATAAGGGTGGGACGTTGAGGAAAGAGCTTTAGGGTGGAGGGATAGTGTGGAAATTGAGGAAGCGTGTTCGGATAAGATCCCTCACGAATGGGATTTTAAGGTCTTTATTGGTGACGTAAAAGGGGGCGTTGAGGGTACGGCAGTTAACTTTGGATTGAAAGGATTGTCGAAATAGATCTGAAGAGTATTTTGAAAGTGGTTAGGTTAGTTTATTATGTTTGCTTAGAGGTGTTGATTTTGGTATCTGAGTATCTTTTATTAAGTTCTTGTCGAGTTAATCTTGTATTTGGGTTCCACATAAGTCTGTTATCTAAATGAAGCTCAAGATAGCTGACTTGGTTGGACGGAGGTATTACCTGGTTGTTTATGTGCACTGGTCGAGCCAATCGGTAATTTTGTTTTGATTACTTCTGTGACTAGGATAGGATTGAAAGAGGTAAATAGGATTACGGAGTCGTCTGCATAGGTTGTGAGTTGTTTTTAGATATGTAGGTATGTCAGCACTGTAGGATCTAGGATATTTCCTTGTGGAACGCCAGCTTTGATTGGCGTGATGGGTGATAAATTGGTGCCGATTCTCAGTTATGAAAAATAAGCGCAATACGGTTTCTTTATATATATAAAAAAAACGGGCTCTGAACACTCAACGAAAAAATGTTGGATGACGGAATGAAGATATATGCAGGACTGCGTGTATGAACGGAGATTTTTTTATTATTGCAGCAAAAAGGTTACCCCTTCGCCCTTCGATTGCTAGGTGTTGATAGTCAATTTATTAAAAATGACGGATTTAGCTGAAGCTTTCGCCTAAGTTTTTGGAAAAAAAATTCAAAGTTAACCCGTTGTGCCGATTGTTCATTCCTCTGTAACCCTTTCGGACTTTGATATTCATGAAGACAGATCTGGTTTAGTGGATAAGTCGGTTGACCAATAATGGTGCCCTTAGAATGTTCTCAGGTCGATGTTAACAAGTATATGCCAATGTGGCTCGACCATACGAAATTATTATTTATGTTGAGTTGTCTGGGTATTCGAGGAAATCGTTCTTATTTACGTGACTGAAAAATGAACTGTCTTCAGTTCTCCAGCGTTCCCACCTTGGCCCAAGAGTGCTTATATCAGTAATGACACATCTATATAGCAAACAAACACTATGAGCCCTGAAGATGATCTCAATAAAGATCATCAAAACATACCAATGAACCCGAAAGAACATAAATATACCTAACAACTGTGTTTTAATGTCATTTGTGTTACTAATTTATTTACTGATTTCCCTGTTAAAGAATGTACTAAAGTAATAAAACAAAACTATTAACGAATTTGTAAAAAATGATATAATAGACTTCTTAAATATATACTATCTAATTATTGTAAATTTAATAATAAATTTTATAAAATGAAAGGATTACCAATGGGGTCTCCATTATCCCGCTCGGTGCGGAAATATTCATGGATAACTTGATTTTTTTTCCAAAATCATTCAACAAATTAATTAAACCTGGAAACATTATGTAGACGATATTTTATATATATGGTTGGGAACACTAGAGGATCTAAAAGAATTCCTCCAACCTATTAATTCTTTACACCCTAGTATAAATTTTGCATTGGAAATAAATAAAGATCGTTCTTTATACTTTTTAGACTTAAAACTGTCCATAATAAATAACCTAATTGTAATAGACATTTATACAAAATCCATAACTACAGGCACTATGAAACCAGCAGACTGATCTCGCCCATGGAGCCAAAAAGCTGCTGGATTCATTTGGCTCATAGACGTATGCTGAACCTCCCACGAACACCTGCTAATTATAAAAAAGAATTACTAACAAACCTTAGCTAAAAACAATGGATATCAAGAAATATTTATCGATAGGCTGCTCGTAAAATGAATAAAAAAATTAACTTTAAAAGAAACAACAATCGGACTCACCCACCCCACCAAAAATGAATGTTTAGGTTTTCATTGCATACCGTAACTTAGGTAGAAAAAGTAGGTAAAATTCTTAAACGGGAAGGTTTTAGAGTAGCTTTTAGAGGTGTGTGTTTACTTTGAAACTTCCTCTCAACACCTAAAGACAAGGTTGAAAACTTGTCAAAAAGCTGAGTTTAAAAGTTTAATTGTAATGATTGCGATGTTAAATATATACGACAAAACGGCAGAGAAATTAAAACGAGAGACAAAGAACACTTGTCTAAATCAAAATTTTTTTCTGAATTTAAGGACAATTTAATTGAAACAAAGCACAATTTAAATTTAAATACAACGGTGTTACACAGTTTCAACGCAGGGAACAAGGTTGGAAAAGGAACAAGGGGGAGGGAACTAGGTTGGTTTCAGAAATTTCTAATAAAAAATGTAAAATGGAGATAAATGCTTAAATAATTAGATTTTTATTAACCTCCTATTTTAAACATGTACCTAAATAATATTTAACGTACAAATTAATCATATTAATTATTTTTATTAATATGTTATAATTTATTATTTTAATTTTATTAATTAATTACTAAAAATATATACAAATTAATCACTAATTTAAAATTATTTTAATTTAGTTATTTTAATTTATTAGGATAATATTAGTTGGGTTGTAATTCGCATTTTTTGCACGTTCAAAATTGAGCGGCATCGAAAACGATTGGAACATCGCATTGGTGGGTTCACTCTCTTGTCGAGAGACGTGTTTGTAATTCCTTCAATCTGATGATGAGCTTTAAAGGTTGAAATCAAAATTATTGAAAACAACAAACTGTGAGTAAGAATTAGTTTATTAAGAGAATAATTCAGTCGAGTTAAACACGGTCGGGACGGTGCCCAAACGGCCAGAAACATAAATGATGCGATCTGGGCGATCGCAGTGTGAGTAACAGCACCGTTCAGACAAGGTTTAAAAATTTTCTTGAAGGGAGACCTTAGCTTTGAAGACAAAGGTCGTGGAAGGATTTCTTCCCTAGATGATGATATTCTGTGAGCTTTAGTTGAAGAAAATCACAGAACAACTGTTCGAGAACTTGCAGAAAATCTTTCAGTTAGCAAATCGACCGTCCCTCACCGCCTTAAGGCAATTGGAAAGGTGAAAAAAGCTCGAAAGTTGAATTCCTCATGCATTAAACGACCGCTAAAAAAAGCATCCTTATTGGTCAATGGGAAAAGTCCGATTCTGTTACACGACAATGCTCGATCCCATGTCTCTCACACGTGACAACACGAAAACTGTTGAATCTTGATTATGAGGTTATGCCTCATCCTCCCTTTTCTCCAGACCTCTCGTCTACAGACTACCATTTTTTCAATCACCTCGACAACGTTTTACAACTTATAAAATTTATCGATAAAAAGACGTTTGAAAATGCGTTTACAGTTGTTTATAATTTTCATTGAGTATAGATGCCGCAAGTTGGAGAAGTATATGGAGAGTGATGGAGGGTATTTTAATTAGTAAAAAATGTTTAAAATCTTTTACTCAATTATCTTTATTTTATAACCATAAACCTGCATTATTTTCCGGACAGCCCAATAGTTTTACCGTTCGGTTGTTATCAATCTTCTTCAAATTACCATTCAGTCGTTAGGTAGTTAGTTCATTATTTTTCCCTGCTTCCTTTGATGCCTTCAGTTGTTTCATTCTTTCTGTTTTCACTTTCACCATACCTTCTTGTCTAAGATCTATGTTAAATAAGCACGCTAATTAAAGTTAGTCTGCTGCGTACCAGGACATGTGCAGTAAAGGGAAACGAGAAAGCGGACGCACTCGCAACGAAATCTTCCTGAGCCATTCTGTGCCATAGGGATTCACACTATGCGTACTGCGTACTGTAGTATGAAAGTGGAATTCACACATTTGGCTTAATCCAATACCCAGTGAGTGTGGAAAGGAGACTGCATAACAGAATGCATCAAAGGGAAGCATAAGCACTGCGGACTGAACCCTTGAGGAAGATTTGTATAATCCAAGACGGCATAGATTCTGCAAGGAATCAGAGGAGACACCAAAGTACTACCGACTGTAGTACAGTGCAGTAGGAAGTGCCTTGGTGGAAGAAATTCAACCAGTAAAACCGGACCTACAATCAAATTGAACACTCAGCGATGCGCTACTACACTTTCAACTATCCCAGTTACATATTAAATAATTTATAAAACCTAAAAATATTCTTCTTTCTATTTATCTTCTGCTTCAAAATCGTGCCAATTATAACACAACCACTAATGAGTTATAAACGGCTTCAAGCACGTTCCAATGTGACAGCTTAAGTCGTACTACTGTCGTAGTCCGTTAGTCAGTTACAAAATGAGACAAACCCAAGAGTTTCGTAGTGTTTATTTCGCACTATTACAGATAAAGCTTGGTCTATCCTTACTTTAATAAAATACTGGAATTTGTTTATTTAGAACTTAGTTTCGGTCAGTGGTGTTGATGATTATATAGTAATTCCATGGTTTATCGTTTTTCATCATTGCCTCAAGAGTACAGGATGAATCATTTCTCCTTGGTTTAGTTTGGAATTTGTTGAACAAAAAAAGTTTTTGTCCAGGACTATTAGAATTAGTAGGTGGCCTTACTTGACAGTAGGACCAGGTGGCCACTTAACAGAGCAGTTTACGGACAAATATAACATTTTTATTCGTTAGCAGAGGACACTTTTGTTTGATACAAAACAGATAAAAATAAGAGAAAACATTTATGGAGTGATAATAATAAAGAAAAGGAGGAAAAGTTGGGCGTCGTAGAATTAAATGAAAGCCGACTTCCCGTTTTGAAAAATTGTTAGTCGGCCTTCTGCGTTTTCCATTCTCCGTCCGGTCTTGAATTTTCTTCATTTCACGGAAACGGCAAGAAAACGCACACGACCCGCTGCAAAGGGACAAATTACAGAGTCTGTTTTGAAGGTGACCTCGTTGATCATTTTTTTTCTTTCTCTCTCTCTCTCTTTACTTAGAGACTGGATAAAGGAAGAAAATGGTCCAAATTAAAATAAATACCGTGACTAACAAAAACGTGTTCCGAAGTGAAACAGAAAATCTGCCACATTCGCAATCAAAAAAAAAAAAAAAGAGATGAAAGACTTTTCTTTTTCTAAATAGGCATTTTCCAAAGGCCCCTGATGATCAGAAAACTTTACTTACGGATATATCGGATCGGGGAGGAAACCCGTGTACGTTGAAAACACTTTTATCGCCAGATACGATCTGAGTCATAAGCGGTGTCGAGGATTTCCCATTCGGTTTGCCTTGTTATTTTTCGTTTTGCGGGCCGCTTTCAGTCCGAGACGTGTGAAATAGGCATTAGAAAGGGACTCCCGATTGTTCAATTTCACTTTTCACCCTTGGCCCGACTTTACATTTTTCTTTTTTAATCAAATTCGATATTTTCTTAGAAACATAACAACTGAATAACAGTTTCTTACGCTACCTCACTCAATAAAGAAGGTTATAAATTGTTTGTGGCACGAGTGACTTCTCTCCGCTCTGCCTCAATGGACGTGTCGAAGCCACTCTATGACGTCACACTACAAACCAATTCACCAATTTCCCTCCAAAATGCACAAAACACCCTTTATAAAATATCTGGTAGAAATTTGTAACACCGACTAGAAAAAGAAAAAATAGTTTAAACTGTAGTTTTCAATTTCAAACAGTTTTAAATATATTAGTTTAAATATTAGCTATATTGACGACTTTTCAACAGACGTATATTATATGATATATATATGTATATATGTTTCTCTTATATGATGAATAAGAAGGTGTATCGACCACTTTTCAACAAATGAATAAGGATGAAGAAACAAGTTCAGTTGTTTGCCCCTGATGATGACTTTAAAATAGGTCGAAAGCTGGGCAGTAACAATATTGAATTTGTTTTTACTACATCTGGATCATTCCATTTTATTCGTGGTTAAATACATTAATAAAGAACAATATATAATATAATCTTTCCTCAAATGTCACAAGACTTATTTTACAAAGCGTTTCAAATGTCACTTAATACGAAAGTGATATTTGTGGTGTTTAGTGACCGTTAGTCAATGATTATTCGGACATCGTGAGATGCGGACTGGTATGACGTAGGTTTATAAAAACATTTTCTTTATGATGCCAACGTTTCGATCTTTGTTGAGATCATCTTCAGGGCCTGGGATTTATAAACATTGTTTAAATTTTACAAATACATATAGGAGGTGAGAAAAAATGAATTTATGCAATGATAGAACATTTAAGATTTAAAAAAAAATGTCGGCTCCTTTCACCTCAATGAAGCCGACTTCTCATATAAAAATGTCTTTCTATTCCCGACTTCCCTCCCCACCCCTTCAAAATCCAACGATTAAATAAACATAAAACATCAATATCTCACTGGCACTCTCAACACGACACACAAGAAAGACACATCTACATGGAAAACAAACACTGAGTGAGTACAAATATTTTAATTGAGTCTAAAATTTTCTAGCATTGTATAAATTTGTTTTTTGAATCTAAAATTTTCTAGCATTGTATAAATTCATTTTTTTTCTCACCTCCTACATGCATTTGTAAAATTTAAACAATGTTTATAAATCCCAGGCCCTGAAGATGATCTCAATAAAGATCGAAATGTTGGCACGATAAAGAAAATGTTTTTCTAAAACTTACGTCACACTAGACCGCATCTCAGGTTCTCCGAATAATAATTAACGAAATTGAAAGTTGAATTTTTCATACAATTTTGAAAATAAAAATAGTCAAAAGAACCTATGCAACAAACTGCAATTCATTGTCATCTTGATATTGCACACCCACAAGAAAAGTGACACAACTCAAACAAAAGTACATTTTACAGGAGAGACAAATGGAAGTTTCCTTTTTTGACTTATGTATTAAGTACACGCCATTACGGTTGTTGACAATAAAACTGTCATGACCCATCAATATTGTCTTTCATTTCTCCTAAACTTAAGCGAAAACACAAAACTTTAAAAATCCAGCTGTACTACCCATAAAAAACTACCCCTTTTTGAGTTGTGACACTTTTCTTGCATATATGCTCTCAGTAATTTATGTTTGTTTGCTCTAACGATAATGGTGGTCAATGAATGACTGTAAGGGTATTCATTTTTTTTGTGATAGTAGCAGACAATATACAAACCAAACAAACAAGCATAAATATCCATGATCCATTTACTAAGATTATATTTGGCTCAAATATGCTTTCCTCTTGGAGTCAGGGCTAATTAATTATTTAAAATGCAAAATTAATTATTGAAATAAAGGTTTTATTGATATTAAAAATATTATAATTAAAACATTAAAAAAATCGTTGAAACTATAAAATAATGTAAAAGTTAAAAGACAACATTGTTGAAAAATTATGTAAAAACAACAAATTAAGAATATTATTAAAATAAAAGAAATGAAACTAAAATAATTCCCGAACACTATATCAAGGTGTGGTCTTGAAGAAAAAAGCAAATTCAGTTCTTACTGCTCAGTTTTCGACCTATTCTAAGATAATCATCAAGGCCTATATTAATTTTCCATTATGAAAAACATTTGTACAATTGATTTAATAATTGTTTTTCAAATGTGAAAATGTGATTCCGATACAGCATAAATCCTTCAATAAACAGAAAAAACTGACCTAACTCGAAATGTGCCACTTTTCCTGATGAATACTCAAACCGATCCTATAAAGCTTGACACAGAACTAAGAAGTCCACCTACAGTTGTCATTTTTCCTGCAGTATCACACACCTGAGTACTTCCAAAAAATTAAATAATCCAGTTTTTATCATTTTTCTACTTGTGTCTGTGTGAATTTCTTGTGGATGTGTGATATTTGTTCGTAAATTTTAATTAAAGTTATTTTAGTAAAAACTTAAAATTAAATTTTCCATCACATTTGTAGATTCATTGTCAACGAAACACAATATACCAAACTGCATTATGGCACTACACTCGATCTCTACAAATCCACTTCATACAATAGATTTCTTGAAATTAAAAATATAGAGAGAAATAAATATAGAAATACTGTCAAAGATAGTAAATGATAATCTCATCAATAAAGCAATCAATCAACAAAAAGCAATGGGCTCTATTACGAATAATAAAACTACTACTATTACACCTACTATATGTTTAATTAGACACAACATGAGTAAGTTAGTTTTACATTGTTGCTCAATCATTAAAATAGAATCATGCGGAAAATAAATCAGCCAAAAATTTGTTTCTGCAACTTACAACATATCGCTCATAGGTTAAAAAGTTAAACTTTTTAATATTTAATCATTAGGACTTTGTCATAAGTCTATTTTTTATTATTTTGCAATTCCTTGGCTCGATGTAGAGAACGTGTAGGAATGCCACCCGATATGAGAATTGGGCTTGCCATTTTGGCCCTCCTCTCTTTTGAATTCTTGGAGGAAAAAGAATTTATTGTACATAGAAATGATAGATTTGTTTTCCCTAACGTGTGGTTAAGAGTGAATTTATTGGCGTAAATGTGTAGTTCGAGAGGGCCTATAGTAGAATATTGTGTACCCGGAATTAAGTAATAGGTGTAAAGGGTGATGGAGGAATGTCAAGCACTTGCTAACTGAGTGAATGGTATGTAAATAGGAAAGAATGTATTTAAGAGTGTGAGTGTGTGAATGCATTTCAGAACTGATTGCGTTGAGGACTGAAATGACCTAGCTGTCGGCAGTATCCAGAGCCCAACCGTGCTGGACCGAGGTTTGTCCCAACTGCCAACACCTGTGGTGGGTAATTTATTGTAAAATTTGAATTGACGGTGTACTGGGGGAAGCGATAGGCTCAACTCTGTACATGAATGTATATGTCATGTACATAAATGAATGTAAATCAGTAATAAGTAATTTGCGGGAGAGAAAAAGGGAAACACGTGGCATTCCGGGCGTCGAACGAAAACGTGGTCCAATTTTGGAAATAATTCAAAATGAGAATATAGTTGTGTTGTTGACCTTTAAAGGAAGTATTTAAAAGCGGCGCGCGTCGTTCACCTGTTTACCTTCCTATTTTCTGCCTTCTTAGTTCTTACTCGTTCTGCTTCTGCTCCGCGGGGAGTAGGTAACAATAAATATAACAGACAGCAGGAACAGAGACCGAGACGCGAGACGCATTGAAGATTCGATCGCAGAACGTAGTGCGTCTAGCTGTTCACTTTGCCGCCGATCCGGCTTCTTCAATTTATTACAAGTAAATTTATAAATTTCTTTCTCATTAGTTTTATTTTATTTTTATATTTATATTTATATTCTGCGTCGCTCGTAATCGCGCCTTGTTTATTTTTTAACTGATACAACACATTCTAATAAGATTTTATTTTAGTAATAGTACTTTATTTACTAATTACAGATACCCGTAGAGAATCCACTTTTCATCACAAGTGATAGTTCTATCCAGAAAAGGCCTCCACTCTTGTATTTAAAAACTTTTTGATACAGAAGTTAATTTCCCCTGCCCGTGTAGTTTTACTTCTACCCCAGTCTCCAGACCACAATCCTGAGGTTGGTTATCACAAAAGGCTGAATTATTCCTCCAAGTAACAAAATGCTACTGAGGTAAACATTTTTGCTTGAGAGAGGATTAAAAGGTCTTGAAATTTGTACACAAGATTAATCTATCAAATATAAACACTTTATTATATAGAAGGGTAATTGAAAGAAAACATGAAAACGCATTATTTTCCAGACTACCCAATAAAACAGATTTATTTTTTGAAAACCAACTTTAACAAGGTCAATAAGAGTTATGAGCTGTAATATAAATTATTTAATTATGACGGTTTAAAAGAAAATTTACCAAACACATGAACACATAGAATGACTATGATAAATAAAATTTATGATTTATGATAAAAAAAAAACCTAATTTTCCCCTTAATGCATTATCTCTACTGGCCTCACGGAGGGCCTTAAGTCTCCTAGGCATCGAGTAAATAAGCCATTGCATTTTGAACCTGTTCAAAGCTGGAAGTAGCGAACAATGTCTAACCTGTCTCTTTACCATGTCACATAAGTTTTCTATGGGGTTCATGTAAAATGAACAGGCCAATTCATTGTGCTAATCTCTACATCCTCCAAGTAATGGGTGACAACTTGAGCTATATGTGGTTGAGCAATTAACACGAAGTTAAGCTAAAGGTACCACAGCTTCCAGAAGAACTTCCTCAATGTACCTTAGTGCAGTCAAAGATCCATTCTGTATGATAATCAGTTCGGCACAAGCATGGATGTTGATTTCACCCCATACTGAAACTGTCTTTGAAAAGGGTGTGACTCACACATGGCACATGAAGCAAAGCCTTCTCCATACTCGGTCCACATTGCCATAAACCAAACCGGCACTCATCTGTGAAGAGAACAGCCATTGTGTCCAGGCGACATGCTGATTTACGAAAATTATTTCTATGATTGATCTCTCTCCAGTAGTAAAGAACTTGATGGGAGACATCTAGAGCCTAGGCTATTCTTAAAATTACTGTTTTAGAGCTTACCCTTATATTACATGCTGTTTGGAGTTGACTGCCTATCAGGAGGTGTTAAATGATGGTTATGTAATGCGATAAGAGCAATAAACCAATCATCCCTAGCACATCGTCAACTACTACCTTCTCTTCGATCAACATTTCCATTTGCCTTAAACTGCTGTAGACCATTCTGGATGGTACAGGGCAGCATACCTTTGACTTGGGCTATGTAACGGACACTATGTCAATGGCCACAGCAAATGCCCATGCGAGATCTTTTAGCCTTAAAACCATGCTTTAAAAAAACATGTTAAGTTTTAAGTCACTATTAATCTATACCTGCAGTTATTTGGAAATAAACAAATAAATGCAAGTGTCCAGTTTTTGTTTGAGTGTATTTCAAGGTGATTTAGGATGACAGTGATTTTGTAATTTTTGCATACTCGTTTATCTACTTTTCCTCCTGGTTTTATTTATTTAATATAAAATGAAATATTTTTGTTTCTTATTAACAGCTGGCGTTAAATTTGATTAGATTTGGGCCATTTTTCCTAGACCACTGAAAACAATGAAAATAAAATAATGGTTTACTAGTTAACTACCTAATTTGAAATTTTATTTAGGCTATAATTAATTATTTTCTTGTGTTACTTCACTATTACTTTTTGGTAACAATGTGAGATGTACAAAAAAAGATGTGTGCCATATTTTTTAATAATATACACAATTTTAAGGACTTTTGCTTTTTACCATGATTTCTCTGTTAATTTAAAAGAAATCTTGGCATATTTGGTAACAAAAAATTAAGAAACACCTATGATATCTTTTGATTATAAATTATTATTAATTTGAGCTTTTAAACAAAAGAAATTAGGTATTGAGAAAAAAGAATTTGAGGCAAACCTGCCCAAACTAAAAAGTTACTGGAAGAATCCTACTTAAAAACAGTACCAAAAATATGAAAATCCAATAGTGAGGGGTGAGGAGCTAGGAGGGAGTGAACTTAAACAAACCAAGCTGGTTGATGTGCGGGAGAAAATGCAAACATGTTTTTACTTTCATCGCCTATAACTCTGCAACCCCCAGTTGATTTGGCAGAAAAACAATCCCAACCATCCCTATAGGATTCTTTACCACCCTGTCAAATTTTATTGCACAGCGATCTAAATTCGACCATTAGAGAGCGCTATATTTTTGAAAAAATATACCTAAAATTAAACATCAACTTACAGGTTTCTTGATATAAAATCGTGTGATTGAAGTATCTAACAAAGCCAAAGCGTGACCAGTTAAGAGGAAACTGATTTAATTTAGGTAGCGTTTATCAGAGGTAACAGATCATGGTTTATATAATTCTGAAATATAAGCCTCTTTTGCTTAATTAAGGCTCAACTAAGACATATTACATATAACAGATAACATCTTCACTCGGTTCCAAGGGATAATTCCCCTTTTACACCCCCCCTGGATCCGTCACTGCTTCAATTAAAAGAAAGGCACATCAAGTACCTCCCAAGGTTGCCTCAGACAAGTGGTGTGAATATGAAATGGCGAAATGTAGTAAAAAGTTGCGGGAAAAAAAATAAGAAGAAAAGTTGTCTCGATTGAAAAGAAAAAAAGATGAAATGAACTTAAGAAGAAAAAAGCTAAAGAAACTAAAAATTGCGGCAAATAAGAAAAAGCGGAAGAAGAAGAGTAACCTGTCCAAGTTTTTTCAGAAGATCCTGAGTCATGGATAATGTCAGGTGACAGTCTTGATGACTGCAGCGTTGGTCTCAGTATATAGCAGTGATGATGCCTATGGATGCAAGTGATTGTGAAAATAGCAAAAAAAAAAAAAAGAATATATCAACTTCAAGTAGAAATAAAGCTAGTGTGACAGACTGGGGTACGGGCCTACCTAGGCTTTTAACCCCTTGGGTCCTGGTCACCCGCCCTGCGTAATATATAGTGTGACAGAAGAAAAAAAGCAATTCACGGGTCAACACAAGGTAAGAGATGAATCATCACATGTAAAACAGGAGAACAGAACCATGTATGATGAATCTGTGATGGACGAGGTAAAAATGATGGACAACAAGAAGCTGTGATAGATGTTGGCAAAGAAGGAACCTTTAATAATAAAGGGGCATGGAGTTCATAAGGAAGGATATTTTGTCTTGGCTTCTTTTTCACCAGAAACAAAAAAGTAAAAACTGTATGCCTTGTTTGCGAAATACTTGATGATTATGTAGGTCCTCTTAAAGTCATGCAATGGCATGAGAAATGTTTTTGTAATCAGTCCAAAAAACAGAAGAGGATTGCCTCTTGGCAACTAAAAATGAAGAGATTGCCACATCCTTTAATCTTTGGAAAAGGAGAGAATGTGCGTTACCAGTTGCCTGAACCTGTTAACATCCCATCGCCAACAACATAAGATTGACTTTGGTACTCCAACTACTTAATAATGAAAAAATTATTAGTTTAATATTTGTTTATCATTTAAGAATTGCTTCACTGTTTTATTTTTACAAAAACAAGCTATAACTTTTTGCAACAATACATTTATTTCATACTTTTTACTAATGTCATAATTTAATTCAAGTTAAAACCTTTTTCCCATTCTCCACATCAATTTCTCCAACTAGAGGCATGTGTCCACTACTGACGCAAACCACTGTCCACTACTGAAACAAAAAACTTTTTTAAATTAAATAGTTAAAAATACAAATCTTGTTCAAAAAGTGTATATTGACCTAAAAACCCTACTGGGAAAACCTTAGAGCCAAAGCTTGAGAGTGGAGGCAGCGAAAACTGCGACCATTTTCTTAAGGTATCCACTGCTGGTACTGTTACCTTAATTGCTCTTGGAACAACACTAGTATAACTAGTCATGTTTTCAAAAGTAATTCAATATGTATATGTCGCTATGATTTTTACAATTAATTATTTATATTTTGTATATGTATTAATTGAATTTAATTTTAGTTTTTTAAATAATTTTAGCATTTGTATTTTCACATAATTAGTGTTTTATTTGTATCAACTTTTGTTTATTTGTCAGTTTTGCAATGATTTGGGCATAACTTTAGATTAAGTAACACCTTCAAAGAAAAGTCCTGTTGAAAAGAAATAATTTTTCGAGAAAACCTATAAAAACTGACAATATCTATATCAATAAAAGGAGGTAGAGATAACCATACAGCTATACACCAATTAGCGAAAGGGTCAAAACAGGGAATAAGAAGGGTCCGTTGCAGGTAAAGAACAGTTACCGACTCCACGCTGAATGTGTTAAAAAGTACAGGTACAGAAATTGGAGTCACTTGAAGCGACCAAATTCAGGCTGCCCCAGAATCACCAATACATAGGCAACCATTTTATTAAGAAAGCTGGATGCACAATTCAAAAGCTTCTTGCATTAAAAACTACACCATCAACTGTTAAAGAAGACAGTCATCAAGAAGGGCATGAAAGGTGTAGGAAGAACACTGTAGTGAGAGACTAAGATTTGAAGCTATAAATGAATGGAAAAAAAGTCCTATTCACCGATGAGACTAAAGTGACCCTTAACAGTCCAGATGGAAGATACTGGACAATACAGTTGATGGTGTTGTTTTGCATGTTGGAAATGGTGGCATTTATATGCGGGCAAATCATGTTCTTGATGCGGCATTTCTTAGGAGAGGTATTGAGTTGATACCTGGCAATAGAGGATGATCGAATAAAACGATGCCTACCATCAAAAATCTGAAATAAGGTTGCAGAAATTATGAAATATATTTTACAAAATATACATAAATAATTAAAACACCAATCTAAATCATTTCAACAGAATCTTAATAAACTTTTGTAAAAATTTACAATCTGTTTCTATCAGATCTCTGATAGAATCGACCAAAACCATACATATAAATAATAATAATGGCTTGAAATAAATTAGAAACTTTTTAACTGTTCAAAATGAGTTATGCATGACAACAGTAAAATTTTCCTATCACTAGGCTCACAGCAAACCAAATAAGGGTAAATATTATGGACTATAAAAATTTATTATATGATTATTTACTAATAATAATAATAGGATAGTGACACTTTGAAAGATCTGATTGAACAGTTAAGCCCATTCTCAAACGTTTTAATCTATGGTTTTTTTTTTTTTTTTTTGTTTCAGATTATGAACAGTAATAAGAGATATTACATTGATATTACTGGTATCACACCGATTATACTTCCTATCACGAGTAACAGCTTGTACAATGTCATAGTGTCTAATGTCTATAACAAAGCTACAGATCATCAAGAGCTGTACAGCCAGTATTCTTCATTTGGAGATCCACAGTGTATAGTTATTGAAAAAAGCAGTCACCTGTTAACATTTCGATCTGCCCGGGAGGCTATCAAATTTTATAAGAACATTAAAAGAACAGAAAAGTCTGTGCAGTTGGTAGGAATGTTACCGTCGACTATTTTATTGAACCATTCCAGGCCACCGAGACGTTTAGTGGAAAATCTCAAACTTTTGAACTATGTTGTCCAAGCGTTAATTTACGATGATAACGATGCTTTGCAGTCTGCCATTTTCGACTTTCAAGACTTTCCCATTCCACAGATTCTACCTGTTGTCGATCTGTGCCTAATGCAAAAATTAAGAAAATTTAACTTGATTGATGTTCTTGTAGCGGACTTCCCAGTTTTCTTTAACCACAACGATTTGATAGAACTGATTGAAAGTATTTTGCCTAAAAATAGTTACTTTGATTTTCAATCCTATAATTTTAATTCACAATCACATTGTCCTTTATTTTGTATAATATATGTTAGTACGCATGAAGATGCTATGTTACTTATTAAAAAATTGAGTAAAAAAAAATTATCACATAAACGTTTAAAAGTTTTTATGGTAGGGGCTTTAGAAAAATTATTAGAAATTCCGAAATAGTTAATAAGTTCCAAAATATTGACGTTATACATTAAGCACATTTTTCTTATTTTATTTTATTAAAAAACTTTTAATCTTTGTTATACTTTAACTTAATTTTTTCAATCACTAAGTTGTTATTTAATATCATTGTAATAAATAGAACTGATTGCAATACAATATAAAAGTTTCATGAATTAGATGTCAGAAAAAGGCACAGTAGATTCTCATTATCTGTGCTTTTGTTATCCACTCCGTCACACATCTGCAGTTGTTCCGTTAGTTGAGTTCTAGAGAAGAGTGGGAACATGGTAAATCACAGAAAAACAAAGGAGCCTAATTAAATTCTATTGAAAAAATTTGAGATAAGTTAATACATACATAACATTATAGGCACTCTTGATACAGAAAGTGGCCACTTGGCATGAAGATGGAAGAAAATTCTTTAAAGCCTGAAATTCAAGGTGTTTCCTGTTGTTCATGGTTATGTTTGTTGGTATGTAACCATCACAGATAATGAGAATACTGTTGTAAAAATAACCTATACAATCTTTCCTTTCCTTAGAATTAGTCGTGTGGTACTAGTACAAACAGTAGTAACTAGTACAGTAGTAGTTGCTATTATGAAATTGAATAAATAATTTTATTTATCTATTTATATTTTATCAGGTTTTTATGGCTGTGTTAATAGTTGGAATATCCATTTAAAGAAAGGAGTGCAACAGACCAACACTGAAGATTGAAAAACAAGGAGAGATCTGATTGACCGACTCAGTGAGAATGGCAGACCTGGGGCAATGGGAGATGATCATGTAACATTCACATAAAACTTCAGTTTTAAGTTTTATATGCGCAACAACAAAGTTTACCAAAACAACTCTACTTTTGTTCCATTGATTCATAATCGGATTAATGTAGTTAGAAATGAAGATGAACCAATTAGTTTTATGTTGAAGGATCATGTGTGGCAAAAGAAAGTGCCAACGGTTTGCAGAGCTTTTGCTATATTTATATACACATTATATTTTCTTAATTGATTGATTGTTTTATTTGTATTCCCCAGTTATATTAGTTCTATTTAATTAGTTAACGTAAGTTAAAACTACTTATATTAATCTCCATTGTATTCCTCTACATGGCTTACATTAGGTCAGGGTACTGGGTGGTTAGGGTAATTTAGGTTTAAGTTAGGAAGTTACCAATTTTTATTATTTTTTATCAAGCTATAAAAATTGCTTACCAATTTTATATCTTATAAATAAACATAATACTTGTAGTATAAGTGTATTACAATATAATAAATAATACAATTAATTAAGGTTTTTAGTTGAGATAAAAAAGTCAATGGCACGAGCGGGATTCGAACTCAACTAAAAAATTGTAATATATTAATTGGTCAAGCGGACCACGAAATTAGTGAATATAATAATATTTATTATGTATAAATAATACATATACTCAATTCATTTTGAAAAAATTATGTATAATTACTTGAGTAAGTCAGGAATGTGTAGCTTAAGTTAAAAATGTTTAGCTTAAGTTGGGAACGATTATGAACGGTAAGGGATATTTAAAATAAATACAAAAAAATATTTCTATTTATTTCCATTGTATTCTTCCATACATGGCTCCTGTGGAACTGGCAGGCAGGCATTTTCTTGGCCTAAAAATGGTCATACACCTGATCCGTTCTTCAACATTGTTTATTATTATTAGCCATTTAAACATAACAAGTTTCATATTATAATATATAATTTGGAGAAAAATCATGTACTGTGTTTTGAATATTAAAGGCATTGGCAAACCAAATAGACTTGAGCATAGAATTTTTAAAAGTGTTAAAATTTATTTAAATATAGTAATTTACAAAAGAAAAGAATTATAACTTTTGTTTTAATATAAATTTACTTTCAATTTATGTTCATTTTTAATTGGTATTATTTACAAATATTGCAAGAATGTGAAAACTGATAATTGATAAAATAACTGTTTGCATATCAGATTCACTTGTCGCTCTATTGCAAGCATCAGCATCATCACAGCTCTGGAGGCATCCTCGAACATATCTGCAAGAACGGTAACTTCATTTTATATAGTTCTGATGAGATTTTCATAATTTATGTTGTTCAGTGTGTCAAGTATGTTTATCATTGTTCAAGGAGCAATGTAATAAATATTAATGTAGATTTTTGTGGCCTGCATACGCATTTTTTTTGCATAATTGAGTTTGCATTTCTGAGGAGTGCTTGGGATATGTTATGTCAGGAACATTAAGGTTAGGCGTCAGGGTAATGGATGTTTGGTTAAGTTAGGAATGTTTAGGTTAGTTTAGAGATTGTTGAGTTAGTGTTATGGATGATTGGGGATATTTCGGTTAAGTTGAGAATATATGAGAATGATATTCATTTTAATTACCTTGAGTTTCTTATTTTTGTGTTTTTCCAATTAAAAAGTCTTACACCCCTTAGTGGTCGAAGGTCTAACCTCAAGAATACCTGAGCTTCTATCTGGGCGTTAGGGGATAATACATGCAAAAATGTGGCCTATCTGTCATTTGTGTGAACAGATGAAGGTTAAAAGAGTGCTTCAAAAGTGTAGCATAATTCATACGTACAAGTTTTACAAAGGTAATGTCATTGAGCATGAGACTCTTAGGAATAGGAAACTGTTGAAGCAGATTAACACTTACCTATCCTCAAAATAAAATCCACCACAGTGGGACATTCTAATAATTTCTGTGTCAGTAGTCAGTGTCCCGCTATCCAGTGCACATCCTCGAATTGTTATTGTGTCTCCATTGTCATCTAAACAAAACCCAACTTGTATAATTTGCATTCATTAAAAACAAATATTGTAATATGTTGTAAGTATATGTTTGCAATTCATTCAATAGAATTAAATGTAAAGGGGTTGTGGAGACCATATTAAAATGTAACGTAGCATCACATGAATTTTTTATTTCCTCGGCCTGTCATGCTTTTGTTCCTTCACTGAGATATTCATATTCTTTATAACTATAAATCTATTTTTATCCTTCATGCAAAGCACGTCAACTACAATTTTAAACTAAAAGTAAATTTCAACGTACGAGAGTAACGGGGCTAACTAACTCAAAGGGGTGATAGGGGAAAAATACCTCTGTAAGTGCAGTGTGTACCTGAACGAAATAAGTGCCAGAGGCTCAATGGTACTTGTAACAGTTAGTTGTTGGCTGCTATGACCTAAATGTCTTTTGAAACATTTTCATATAAAATTATCCCCAGATTATAAAATAAAATTGTTCACACATTACTTATATTACTTAGCTTTGACTCACCATAAACTCCACTCAGTTTTATACAAGCTGTAGCTGGGAAAAGTCCATTCCTTCCTTTCCTCCCTCCTAAACATGGTGATTCAAGAATCTCTAGCGTGTAATTGTTGTGAAACGGATCATCGCAGGCCTTATAATTTCCGTTGAGCGAGACACATTTGAAGCATTCTATCGCCACACCTGAAAACAAGTGGCTTGTTTATTATAAAATCCTTCCCTCACTTGAAAAGAATTTGTAACTTTATAAATGTGTTTAAAAAAAATAAATTGAGAATTATACCTGGATCGAGGTTTGTAGCCAATACAAATATTAAGATTCCAAACAACAAAAATTGTTTGTGCATATTGTTTTGTATAATGAAAACTGCAATAGAAAGAAAGAATTCACAAATATTTTCTTTAAACATATAACGTCATTTCTTAATATAAAATTTAAATTAATTATTTCTGAAATACACACCTTTAATTTGGTCCTTTCAGTTTTAAAACTGCCTTCATTCATTTGATTTTTTCTATCATTTCAATGTTTATTTTAGAATGAATTTGCCATTTATGTCTAACTGAATATTAATAGAAAATGGCCATATTTTCGAAATTGGTACTCTACTCGAAAAGTGCATTTACTTAAGTTCTAATTTATGCATGTACTATCCTAAAACAAAATTATAATTAAAAATTAACCTTTGAACTAAGTTTAGTGATTAATAGTTGTCAGCGTTTACAAAATATTAGCCCCTACTTTCCATTATTTTCTGTTTAGTCTACAAATTTTGATTGCTCGGATTAGGTTAGGTTAGTGATGAGTGGTTAGGTTGTGAGGGTTGTTAGGAACAAATAGATTGTCCCATCTTTTTGTGTTATTTTCTGTTTGGCCTACAAATTGAACATTTGTACACTGCCCCATTATTACTCATTTCTAGATTTTTCTTGTGTATTTTGATCTTGCTTGCTCATTGCTTAACATTTCTTTGTGCCCATGTTAAGTTATACTTTCCCATATTTCAGATGCAATCATTGATTAATGTATGTTATACTTGTACATGTTAATGCTTTTAGTGGCAGTGACCAGTATAGAGCCTTATCACCCTAATTTTATAAAATTTAGACCTATTTCCAAGAAGGTTCAGTTAAAAAAACACCTATATTGTGATAGTATAAAACGATAATCTGTGGAACAGGTTAAGTCATTTGATTGTTGTATTTATCAATTGCCCTGGTTTTGATTCTTAATGTTACACTTTGAGCCCTTCAATAATTTATTGTAGGATGTAAAGCCTGTTTTAAATACAACTTCACTTAGCAGGTATCAAAAATGAAAATATTGATAATAATGCATAGTTCACTATGGAAAGTATCAACTTTACTAGTCAAACTGCCAAAATGAGTTCTAAACTTAATTTTTTATGTACACAAAATCATTGTGCCATTGTAATTTTCTGTTCTTTCAGCTGGATTGATTTGACATTCTGGCTGTTAAATTTGTAGTTATATACGAAAGGCAAAAAAGTGGCCACCCTTAATATTTTTAATTAAATCTTAGACACTCCAACATTCCATCTCACAACAATATTTGGTCCGTTTGAAAGGATTAGAGTTCAATAAAACACAGAGAAAATTTCCCATCTGTGTTTACAATTAGATTTTGTTAATAAATCTTTAAATAGTTTTCTTCTTTGTTGGTTTTTCTGTAAAGTTTCTTTCTAACATTCCGGTGGTTTGATTTTTTGACCATTTTTAAGTTTCAAATTTATGTAGTGGTTTTAAGTGATACAGATTCGGCTAGAATCATAGCATTGTTGGAAGATGGACGAAATCAAGCGTATATGACCAAGGTGCTTAACATTCTCAGAACAACTAGCCCGAGGGCCTTCCTTTGCTATCAAGATACTGGAGTAAAAATAATTATATATAGGTAAATAAATATATAATATAAAATAATTAAAACCTACACCAATTTAACTTACATTCTGCATTAACAATTCTTTATAATTGATAAAAGAGTTAAAGAACATAAATATTCTTAACAACTGTTTTAGTGTTGTTTGATTAAAGTGGGTAAAGAATGTATTAAATTAATAAAACAAAATGGAGTATGTACTATTAACGAATTTGTAAAAACTGATATAATAGACCTCTTAAATATACATCTACTACCTAATTATTCTAAATTTAATATTAAATTTTATGAAATGAAAGGGTTACCAATGTGGTCTCTATTATACCCACTTTGTGCGGAAATATTCATGGACAACTGAAAAAATCCTTTTCAAATCAAATAACAAATTCATTAAAATTGTCCTTGTTTGGAAACGCTTTGTAGACGATTTTATGTAATGGTAGGGAACACTAGAGGATCTAAAAGAATTCCTGCGATTAATTAATTATTTACACCTTAGTATAAATTTTACATTGGAAATTAATATAGATGGTTGTTTAAATTTTTTAGACTTAAAACTGTCCATAATAAATAACCAAATTGTAATAGACTTATATAGAAAACCCACATCTACAAACACTATGATTCCTTCACCTTCCTATTCATGTACCCAAAAAACTGCTGGATTCATTTGGCTGATAGACCATTTGTTGAAACTTCCATTAACACCTGCTAATTATAAAAAATAATTACAAACAATTAAAACCTTAGCTAAAAACAATGGATATCAAGAAATATTTATCAATAGGTTGCTAGTAAAAAGAATTCAAAAATTAAAAAGAAACGACAATCAGACTCAGCCACCCCACCTAAAATGAATCTTTGTTTTCGTTGCTTGCAGCATTGGGGAACTATCAGAAAAAGTAGGTAAAATTCCTAAATAAGAGTAACTTTGTGGTGTGTGTCCACTTTGAAACTTCCTCTTAAAACCTAAAGACAAGATTGAAAACTTGTCAAAAAGTGGAGTTTAAAAACTTAATTGTAATGATTGTTATATTAAATATATAGGACAAAGTGCCAGAAAAATTAAAAAAGGAGTGAAAGAACATTTGTCTAAATTGAACAAATTTTCTGAATTTGAATTCAACTTGAGTTGAAGGACCATCTAAATGAAACTAAACACAATTTCAATTCAAATTTAAATATATTGTTATACAATTTCAACAAAGGGAGGGAACTAGATTTGTTTAAGAAATTTGAAATTAAAAAATGTAAAATTAAACATGGAGATAAATGCATAAATAATATAACAGATTTTGATTTACCTCCTATTTTAAACAAGTACCCAAATAATATTTCACATAAAAATTAATCACTAATTTAAAATTATTTTCTTACAGTATTTATTATGACAATATTTAGTTGTGTTATAATTCGCATTTTTTGTATGCTCAAAATTAAGCTGCATCAAAAACCAGCTTCTCATTGGAATGTCACGTTGGCAGTGGATCGGCGGCGGGTTCACTCTTACAATTCATATTGTGAGACATGCTTGTAACTCCTTCAAACTTATGATGAGAATTTAATGCTCAAAATTCAGATCAATGTAAACAACAAATTTGTGAGTAGAACTATCATTTACAAAAAGGGAATCTACATATTCAACCCACCTTCATCATTTCTATTTTCTTCCCTTCATTGAAAAACAGAGAATTGTAACCTAACCTAATCCTAACAGTATATAGCTAAATCTAACTTATTCCTAACCCTACCTGACTGATTTGTCCTTAACTCCATTCCAACTTAACTTAACCTATTTCTAACTCTACCTAATCTAACAGTAACCGAAAATAACACAACTTGGCACCAAAGGTTTTTATTTGTCCTTATTTAAAAAACATGGACCAAAAAAACTTTTTAGTTGTTTTCTTTGTTGCATAAAGAGAGAGGAGATAAGTCATTATGCAAACGGATTGTTTAAATTAGGCAGACTTATATGAAAATCCAGTGTAATTACCCATTTTCTTACTTGCTTAATTATTCGTTATTACATTAAATTTTATAATGCATATCGCTGCATCATGGCATTATTAGTCTAATTTACTGACCTCGTAGACTCAGGTCTTCTCACTATTATTCATATATTGCCAATTTTCAAATTCCTTACCTTCGGATACATTAATGTAGAATTAATATTAATGGATTAAATAAGTGACACACCTGATAATGAAGTCTAGACAAGCCCTTCACAAATAATCGTATAATCTGTGCCACCTCATCAACCGACATTCATGAAGTTTGATTGAACTGTGAATATTTAAAAACCAATTTGAACATTGAATTTCAACATTTCACATATGTTAATGTGGTAGTTTTCTGTAATTTTCAATCATTAATTAATAAAAGCTGGTGCCTTAGTCTCACTTACTTAAACATTTTCTAATATGGCCAGTTTATTATTGTATGCATTTTTTAAATGGAAGTTTTTAAACACTTCACAGCTCAAAACTCTATAAAATTCAATTTTTAATAGATTAATTCAATTGTGGAGAAGTGTATTCATTCTGTTTTCTTTTGTCACTAAACTTTAAAATTTATATTACACAGAGTACCAACGTACTAGTAAAGTTTCTCAAAAACTACTAAACCTAGAAAAAAAATTAAAATTTCTTTTTATAGCATATGCTCTACTTTAAATTGTATAAATGGATCAGCGATGTGGACTGCAGAATGGATTAATGGTAATCCACTATTGTTTTTGTTTGATAAAGAGGTATTTTTTTAAAACATTGTCTAAGTCCTAAATTTTTTTTTAATACATCGTTAGATTATAGTTTCATAACTAAGGACTTTTAACAGAGAGTCCATGTGAACTCCAGAACCCTTATATATATATATAGATATATATTTTTTTTTTTTTTGTAAGTTTGCCTTAAGGAAGGCAAAATATATATGCCGAAAGCTTGGCAAACTTATAAAAGTTTTGTTCATTGAACCAGCTCATCCACTTTTACAAGTCACAATTGTTGGTCGATAACTGCCTCTACTTCAAATGGCAACCTTCATTTTCATTTGCAGATTCGTCTAAGTTCAGAAAAAATTAAATAACCCAAAAATAACAGTAAAATTAGATACTGCAAAAACTTCACAATTATTTTTTTAATCAAGAATGAATTGTTGTTTAGCTTTTTAATGTTGTTTTTTTCTATGGTTCCGTTAGGTTAGTTAGGGTTAGGGTTATCAAAAGGATTAGGTTTGGTAGGTAGGGTTAAGTTTATAAAACATAGTGCATATAAATTTCTTTCAAGTTTGTCATTGGTATAAAATTTTCATAAACTTAATTTTTTAAGTATGATTAAGGAAAATTTTCTAATGGGAAGTTTCAGGAGTATAGTCCAAATAGAAAAGCTAAATGAAAATGCATTGCATATAAAAGATCAGGGATGAGATAAACTGATTTACACAGTTAATAAATTTAAACATCTACTGACAATATTAAAAATTATGGTTTCAACCTACCTAAATGAATTTATGATTGGATTTGTGGTAGATCTCATTTAAGAGAAATTAATTTTTAATATTGCATTTAATATTGTTTAATATAATAGATGTTTAAATTTATTAATCATGTAAATCATTAGAAATAATTTCAAAGTCCTGTTGACTTCCTCGAAAACTTGATGAAACAACTGAGTATTTTTTATTCTTTCAAATTCACCTTAGACCTGATTGTTTATATACAATTATAATATTACGGCTGATCAATCAAATTTTTTTTAGTATATGATTTAACAGTTAGTTTCATACATCGTAACGAAACATTTAACTATTTTTTTAATAAAAAAATTTGTTTTCTATGTTGAATGGTTTTTGAGAAAAACAAGTAGATAGATAAAACAACCAGCAGCTTAGGATCAACAACGCTTTTTTACTAATACATACTAATAATTTGGGATTCTTTGATTATTTTTTTCTTCAATTAAAGGTACTGAAACATTTTTATATATTTTTACTCAATGAACTCATTAACTGGCTGAACTCACTAACATTATATCACTGTATGAAAAGAGCAGTTCCTCTGTGTTTTTTTTCCCACAAAATCAGTTTTTGGTTACTTTGAGTTAGGGACAGGTAAGGTTAAGTAGGGATATGTTAGGATTATTTTGTGAATCGGTTTTCGCTGTTTCAAAAATCGAATGTACTTGATAAATCTTCAAACGAAAATGTCGGTTAGGGATTGAAAAAACAAACTAATCATTGAAGTTCTTAGAATAGAGCTTATGTTAAAAAAAAACTTTATTTATTTATTTTATTTATTTTTTTTATTTAAAGGCTGAGTAGTTAACAGGCAATACATTTTTGTTCTTTTGTTATTTTTTTCTCTTCAATCACAGTCACTGAAATATTTACGAACCAATAATATACTAACGAATTATTATTCCAACTAACCAATTATATTATCATATGAAGAGGGCGTTTTCTCATAGTGTTTTTTTTTAAGCCAAAATCGATTTTCAGTCAAAATGGGTTAGGTTAGGTAGGGTTAGGATTAGGAACAGATCAGGCAGACAGTTTTTACCATGCCGTAAATTGTTCATATCAGTTTTTTGTGTTTTTTACTAAATAATTATTATTAAATATTATATCTTAAGTCTTCTCACAGTGTTTTTTATTTTATTAAAAGAACGGTAACGCTGGGCTAGGGACGATAATTACGAGCCAGGTTAGGTCATACACAATTAATTGGTCTCCTGTGCAGCGTAGAAAATATGCATTTCACTCTCCCTAGAAATTTTCCAAAACTAATAGATTTGATGAATCTTCAAATTAAAATGTGTGCTACCATTTGAAAAAACAAATATTCCCTTTTTTTATTTTTTGAGAAATTGAGAAAAAAACTGTTATTAATTGCAGTGTTAAAAGTAGAGCATTGCTTCAAAAATATTTTTAATTTTTTTTAGGTTTAGTTTTTGAGAAAATCATGGTGATACTATCAAGACACCCTCCATGTCGAATGAATGAATGAAAATTAAACTTTATTCTGGGACCCCCCCCCCTTATATAATTAATTATGAACACAACGTATTTACAAAATTTACAAAGATTCAAGCCTGATAAGACTATACACATATGTCTATTTATAAAATTATATACTTACAAAATGAGTCTTTCCTATTGGAATTAAACTAAAAAAAGGAAATTAAAAATCTTCGGTGCCAAGTAAGGTAATCAAAGAAACAGGACAAATGTGGATAGTGATAGGTCATTCCTTGAAAACGCTGACCTCAATAGTTTTGTGTTTAAGAAGATAAAGGTAAGTGTATAAAGGAGATATATAAAGGAGCTGAGGGGAATTGGAATATACATTCGGCTCTTGTTAATTAGAAACCTGACAATTCGAATTTCTTCATAATACAAACAACTCAGCAGGTCACTAAGGTAAAGCGAAAAAATTCTGTATATTTTGATACACTCGACAGTACGAAATATATTTCGTAACAAGAGGGGGGAAAAAAGCATTCTATAAATCGAAATGGAGCCACTTCCACTTTTATAATTCAAATTTTTCTTTGTCATATTTCTCTAAATTCCACGTATTGTTTACTCCCTTGCTTTGTAAAGTTACTTCTAATTTTCTCTACTTTGTATATTCGCCGATCAGTGTTTTGTCAATGTGTTCTCAGAATTGGTCAGTGGTTACTTGGAAAAATCAGATAAAGGACGCCAGGTCACATTGAAACATAAACCGATTCATGAATTTTTTAATAATAACAATGTTGATCTATTTCAGCTTTTTCATTATTTTACGAGGTTTTATAGATGCACAATAATTCACATGAAAAATGCATATGAACTTTTAATCTTTTTTCCCCTTCCTCTTGATAATTCGAACTGCTGAAAATTCGAATTATTTTTGTGGTCCCTTGGGTTCCGAATTATCGAGAATCGACTAGAACCTCCTCGCCAAGGAAGTATTGGCTGCTGTAGTAAGGGCCACCGCTTCAAGACTTTAGTCAGTCACTACTAAATTAGTCACCTGGGAAATTTTTATGAAACCACGTACAAAACAATTCTTTAGACGTTTAAACTTATCTTTTAAGCTCCCCCGTTGAGTACAAAATCAAAAACGGGGTTGAACAAGGGAGGAAATTAAGAGCACGTGCTTTAGAGGGGAAGGTGGCACGATGAAACTGAAGAATCGTCGGGAATTCTGTGACCTTTAGGACTTCCAGGATCAAGGAAAATCCAGCCGATCGGAAATAAGTGATTGTTGCAAGGATGAAAGGAATGAAGGAAGAATCCAAATCGTACAGGGCAAAGGTCTCATGAACGCATATTTACATAATAATATTCCAGATTTATGTCAAAAACAAATCATCATATGTCACATCAAACAGTGTCGGAACAAACATGTAATTGATCCTATTTAGAGTTTATTATATACATTTTTCAAATTTATATTGTATAAAAAGACCAATCAACTTAAAAACCTGCAAAGATATAATACACATGAGAACAGTCTGTCATGGTCAGAAAATTTGTCAGACAAATTTATTTCCAAGATTTTGGAAACTATATATACATATTTACAGGTAATCTTTGCTTGTACAAAGCTGTATGTACAATATTTGTGACATGATACAAAAGCGATTGCTGATTTTAAAATCAAGTTTTAATCAGTGGAGGGGGTGAAAAGCCAAAAAGCTTAAACATTTTTTGTGAAACTTATAAACAAGTTGAACAAAACAAAAAAGGTTTATAACTGAAAATTGTTTAAGTTTCAAGTTGGTTTTGAAAGATTACGGTACAACTGATGAATGAAGCGAAAATCATCATAGAATTTATTTTAATCGCTATGATTCTATGTTTTTGCTTGTGTTTGTAAAAGCTGGGTCTGAAATTAGCTTTAAGTCGCACGCGATATCGAACCGCGAATCGATAAACAGTATTCAGCATGTGGTAGAGGTAAAATCAATAAAACAAGAAAAACAAGACAGAGAAAATAGAAAGCAGTCTGTCTTAGCTTTGCTGTTAAAGTTAAGGTTTTCAAAACTTTGTTGTCTGTTAATCAGACAAATAAAATATAATAAAAAAAAAAAATAAAATTAAAAAAAGAAGCGGTGGGTTGGGCAGGAAAATAGTAACAAATGTGTCAATATGGATCAAATTAAACTAGCGTTTCCAGGTAGAAAACATTTATTGTTTTATTCTTATAAAAAAAATTAGATTACATAATTTTTAAAAAAGTAAAAAGCGAGAAAAAACATAGATTAAAAAATCATGTCAGGATCACAATGATATTGATATCTTTGAATATTTAAGGCTGTTCAGGAATATAATATACAATTTTAATAATGGTCAATGTACAAAACAGCCGCATTCTATTTTTAATTTTAATATTGATTTATAATCTACATTATCATGCTTTTTAAATGGTTAAAAATTAAAAAAAAAAAAAAACTACTGTTCTGTGTGTGTTATAATCGTGTATTGGCAAGACAGTGCTCATCTGTGCTCTTAATTTTTTTGTCTTTTCACCCCAACGGCTACTTACCGAAGAACAACAATATCCCATATTTTAAGACGATTGAAACAAATTTAAAAAAACAAAGAAAAGAGAAAAGGATCGAGGTTGATAACAAGGCCTAACATTCGTTGTCCGTATACGGAAAGGCACAGATATAAGACACTTCGAGTTGAGACCCTACAGACGAAGGGGTTGTTCTAACGGCATTGGAGATGTCACTCCCGTGGGGGTGGAATATATATGCGCTTGCGTTAATCCTTTTCCACCTCTTCCCAACCCCCGAAACCAGATCAAATGAGTTCACCTCACAAGATTATGAGGTCACACCCAACCCTTTTCTATTGATTGATACTACACTTTGTTACATCTTTTTTACCCCCTGAGATCTCTTTTCAAACAATACTCCCGTATACACGGACGTCAATACCGCTTTTCTTCTTCGTATAAAACTATCGCCACCTTTAATAATAATTGATAACTAAAACATTATAATTTATTATATTTTTATCATGTCATATCACTAGTCTTCCGTCCTCCCGGGGGACACGTCTTGAAAGACCAGGGAGAGCAGGTCTATGGGCCAATGCCGTTTAAGCCGATGTGAATGGTTCATGGTATGGGAGTAGTGGAAAGGTCTTGAGCAATATGGTTAGGAAAGATTGCGGAGGAACATCAAAAAAACGCGAACGAATCAGATCTTCAAGGAAGAGAATTTTTAGTGGGGTGAAAACAGATGAGAAGCAGTTGAGAGCTTGGAAAATTCTTTTGACTACTTTTGCTAAAACGGAATGGATATTGGATGTATCGTGGATGGGCTTACTAAAATTTCTAGCAGACGTCATCTTAAAAAAAATTGCTCTAGTCCATTATAAACCTCGTGCTGGGGAAATCTCCTATAACATGGATTGTAAACACACCCCACCCATCTGACAGAAAGTGTAAACAAAGGTAAGGCAGTTATCTGCGACTTTACCCTGCTTCGATTTTGTTGTTAGTCAATAGACATCTGAACAAAATGGTGGTCAAGCCAATTCTGTTGCATTATCGTGTAGTGACTGCCATTGTATTTCGAAATTTACATCCGGCGTCATCTTAATAAGAAAATGCTCTAGTCCATTATAAACCTCGTGCTGGGGAAATCTCCTATAACATGGATTGTAAACACACCCGACAGAAAGTATAAACAGTGGTAAGACAGTTATCTGCAACTTTTCCCTGCTTCGATTTTGTTTTGATTCAATAAACATCTGAACAAAATGGTGGTCAAACCAAATGTTCCAATCATCGTTTAGTGCCTGCCATTGTCTTTCGAAAGTTTATACCAGGCATCATCTTAATTCAACGATGATTCTGCCTTCCAAACAGCGGCCAATGAGAATGCAACACTATTTAAACATGGGCTCAACTGGCTTATGTGGGACTAGTAGAGTTCTCATCGTTAATAGAAAAAGCAACAAACAGAAGCCACAATCCTGCTGGCAGCGGTAATTCTCAACTTGGCAAAACTAGCAAAAATGTGCAATTGTCTCATAGAGCAGTCAAACTAGACATTCCTCACGATCGAAATAGCATCTTTGAATTATCCAAAGATGAAAAGTAGCCTAATTGGTTTGATGTTGGGTTATCGGCAACACCTCACACTGACTTGGCTCACAGTTGCCTGAGGCTTTACACTTCGTACTTTGACATTTGATCTAGCTTCCATACAATTCTCTGGTTCTCACAACAGCGCACAGCACTGTACAAAGTCAACATGGCGCATCACCTGCCTCGAGAGTCCACTGCACTCAATAGATCCACTACAATACAACCCTGCCAAGAAAAGATGACCTTTTGGTTTCACCAAATGAACACTCGACTGTACATTCACAGACCTACAAAGCAAGAATTTTCCAAAATACATTTAAAAAAATAGTGACTTCACTCTTTCTGACTACTGTTTCTTCAATCAATGGCCCACTCCTTCAGCCCAGAAAATGCTTCCTACATCGGAAGAACAAAAGTAGAAGATTATAAGATTTTATTCCATCAAAATTTAATAATGATGATGAGTATATAGGAAGAGGGCTTTACTACTTTCCTGGTATTTTAGTCTATTCAATTGACCTTATTTTAAGAATTACATAGAAAGTTATTGGCCCTTGGGGAAATTCTTTTCCTGGGCCATCTTGGCACCCTAGGTTATGTATGTCCTACGAGCCTTTTACATCGAAAAAGACAAAATTTTTTTTTGGTGTTTTGTGTTTTTCTTGAAAAATACGTGTCCAACAAGCCTTTGATATCAGAAAAGACTATAAAAAAATTTTCGATTTTTTTTGGTTTTTTGCTTTTTTCTTGAAAAACAAAAAAAAACGTAAAAAACCTGTCCTACGAGCCTTTTACATGGAAAAAGACAATAAAATTTTTTTCGATTTTTTTGGGTTTTCTTGGAAAAAAAAACGTGTCCTATGTGCCTAATTTCTTTTCTAATCGACTCAGCAGGTCGATTTACATCGAAAAAGACAATACTTTTTTTTTCGATTTTTTGGGGAACAGTAGCTCTTAGTGAACGGTAAGTGAATCATGTATCTTAGTGAATTGTGAATTATAAGTGAACATTTAGTGAATCATAGCTTTTAGTGTCTTATAAGTGAACTGTACTTCTTAGTGAATATAAGTGAACCGTAGCTCTTAGTGAACGGTGAGTGAACCATAGCTCTTAGTGAATTATAAATGACCTGTAGATCTTAGGAATGGTGAACTATAAGTGAATCATTGTTCTTAATGAACGGAAAGTGAATCATACCTCTTAGTGAAATATAGCACTCAGTGAATTATCAATTATCATTAGCTCTTCGTGAACTATCAATGAATTATACCTCTTGGTGTATTATGTTTTGTTGTTTATTAAACTGTCCAGTTTTTCATTTTCTATTTTGTGTTAATAAAACTTTTACCAAAATTCCTTGAAAAAAGTTAAAACGCTCTTTAAAATTTCTCAGCTTTTCTTTGTTTCTCAAAAATGCATGAACTACCTAATTCGTTCGAACCATGAAGGTAAATAAAACGATCTGTCCCGAAATAAGCAATTCCTTAAAGAGAACCCATTTCTAGGATTGTTGCAGATACGAAAAAAATCGATGTACCGCCAAATATTCGTATCGTGTCTCCCGAATTCATTTGAAAGCATCGATGAGTATCAACCTGCAACCTCCTTCCTTTGCAAGTTGTGTTTACAATTTACAACTTTGTCTTTTGTATCTGTAGTTATGTCAGGCGGTAAAGCTTGCGGCGTCGCCGTCTGCCGCAACAGTTATTACACGACGAGAGACAAGGAGGAGGCGGTGAGCTATTTCAGGTTCCCAAAGGACCCGAAGTTGAGAAAGTTGTGGGTGTCCGCTTGCCGCAGGAAGGACTCCATCAACCCCGAGACCTCCTGCGTCTGCTCGGACCACTTCTACCCGGAGGATTTCGTCAGAGACATGCGGGTCGAACTCGGTTTCGCCAAGAGGAAAAAACGTCTGAGACCTGGGTCCGTGCCGTCTCGCCGGCTCATCCTCAACAAGGGCCTGACGAATGAGCAACCGACTAAGGTATAAACTGACGAACTCAAGCTCTGTTCGTTTACTTTTAGAAAACAAGAAAGAAAGAATTAAAAAAAAAAAAAAAATAACGTCTGAAAAAGGGCCTCGCAGATCAGGGACAAATCCATGCCACATTAAAAAAACTGGAATCTTAGGTAACTGAAGAACTCAATAAATACCTCACAATACAGTTTCCAGTTTTACTACTTAAAGGACATATGGGATATTAAGGTCATTGTGAATGGTCAGATGAGATACATAGAAAGGAGCATTGACGATGGATACATTGGAGGTTGGAGCATTTTGTTGATCCCCAAAGTTTTATACTGTATGCCCAATTTTTTTTCTGACATTCAGTCAATGTCATTTTGTTGGTGAGAACTCTCGCCACCCCAACAATCTGCGCCGACCCCCACAGGACAGTACCACATACACTCACCACAAATTCGGGTATACACCTAATTTGGTAGCAAAAAGCCTTGGATGTGGTTCAACCTAAGGTTCGCCGTATCCTGACTAGTGGGGATGGATGCCCGGGGTTCAACAAAACTATTCACCGAGCAACAATATTTGGTGCACGCTGTGCTCGGATTATTGTCAGTTTTATTGTCCACTTCAAAGTGCACAGCACTCAAAGCATACCTACTTTCGGGAATCAACTGTAACTGTACATACCTTTAACCAACTGTCAACTGTTATCAAAATAAACAGTAAGTGTATACTTCTCTATTTTATGCTATTTATTTTTCATTAATAAACGATTCCTTACTAGTATAGATGTGTTGTGTTTTATTTGGTCGTTTCAGGTTAAACCCTAAGGGCTGTGTCACCGTACTTGATTAAATATCACACAGATAAAATGAATAAGAAAGATAAAAACAAACGTGGATTTAAATAAACAAAATATGCATTAATATCTTTTATTGTAGAGGTAACTTAAAAACTATCATACAAAAATTAACATAACGATATAACAAACAAACTCGATTTTTTAACTTATTGTTAGACAATTTACTGATTTAATTATAAATTAATGTTGCAACATTCAGTACCTTTGGTTGTGGACAAGTGAGCTAGTTAGCTTAAAAAGGATGAGCTTCCTTACACAAACGGGACAGGAACTAGCAGACGATTGTACGATATATTTTCTTTTGCTTTTTACTTTCACCATATTACCCTTCATGCGAACAGTACTCACGACTCATGACATTTCATCAGTATTCTGACTGATTTAAAAAAAAGAAAGATGATTCAACTAATGGCATCCTTTAGAATGTGCCTTAAAAAAATCAAGGAGAGTGTCAAAAAGCGGGTCAGGTGTCGATAGTTTAGTGATACCATCTACCATTTCCTGTTCTTACTTTTTTTCTCAATTAGTTTGTAGCCACTGTACAAAACAGTAACTGCAGCTGCTGCATTAATAGTTTCACTGTTGTCCATCACGATTTGTAGTAAGTTGAGGACTCGCATAGAACTTGGCAAATGCGTATTTGCTGTTTCTGCAACTAGGAGGTATAAACCCCACTTGTATGTACATAAGCATGCTATTTGGCAAATGCCAAGACAAGCATTTTGAGATTTTGCAAACATTTGGCGATTACTGCATGTCTGAAGCTACCTTTACATGGCAACAGATGCCCCTGGAAAAGTCCACATCCTCCCTGCTTCCCAGGGACCATTGGCCCTTTGCATGTGGAGCACCCCCGGAGACAACCCAAGCCAGCCAACACAGTACCCCCAGAATGACCCAGGCTCCTCACCTCTCAATAGCTATTAATTGGTATTTAGACCTTCACTTTATTTTTATTTAAAAATTCGAACAATATTCTAAACACCATTTCATTTTCCAAACCTATAAGGCTATTAAAATTGAAGGGCTTCTACCCCTTTGCAACTGAAGATATGGAATTTCTTGCAACTTCGTACTCTGGACAATCAAACAAAATATTTTGTTGACTCAGGTTCATCATATGTTTCTCAATTTGGGGGAGGTCTTAAACAAACTCGATTCAGATAAGCTCCATGTATTGCAGTGATTCAATCTAATTCTAATAATCGAAGAAGTCTCATTGTGAAAATCCAAGGAATAGGATGGGGTTCGGGAATCAAAACTTAAAAAAAAGTACCTGTCTTATCACTATTGAACCACTTTTTCCATTTTCCATTGCCAATTTTTTAGTTAATACCCTCCTTATATCAGATTTGGGTATTTTGATGTTCTGAACTTCCTGATGTAGCTTCCTTTGCCAACGTATCAAGAACCACATCATGCACCATTCCACAGTGACCGTGACACCAACCAAATGCTACTTGTTTATTTTTTTTCATTCTTGTTTTTAAATCTAGGTCATATGTTTTGCCAACTATTTCCATCACCAGGTAATCACGTTTACCCTTAGGAGAAAAATTTTGGATTTGGGAAACTAAGCTTTTGCTATCTGCAATATACACGACATTTGAAAAATGGCAAAAAGGAGGGAAAATTCAAAAGGTGCGGTTGAGATGGGAAGTTGGTGTCTGAGTGGACCGAGGTCACGATAGCTCAAGTGGTAGAGCAGCGGCGTATCAAGCCAAAGATCGTGGGTTCGATTCCCGCTCGTGCCATTGTCTTTTTATCTCAACTAAAAACCTTAATTAATTGCTTCTAAATAAAGTGTAGATGGTGTACTAATAGGTTTATGGTAGTCAAGTTGGTAAACCAGGTGGAGCTGATGTTTATACATTGAAAATATATTGGCACATACTGACAAAGGCAGGCACTTACTATTGGAAAGGTTTTTTTTTCTCCAATAACTTTGTCTGAACCAACTCCATCAATGCTGAAATTTTTAGCAAAAGGGCATTCTCATAATGTTGTAAATTTAGTAATTTATTTGTACTAATTTTTGTAATCTAATTGCTGGAGAAGGCTCCCCCACTTCCACAGAAAGAACTACCCTAGGTGCGCTTTGTAGCCCCCAAGTGGGTCTCAAAGTAGTTACATAAATGATTAGTTTATTTTGTAAAGTCAGTTTCGATCGTTTATAAGAAGTCTGAAACGTCTTTTGAGTCATGTGCTAGGATTCCAGGTAAGTCTTTTGTAATCTATAGCCCAAGGTAATGGACTACATTAGCGGGTGGGAGAGGGATACTATGGTGGTAGATGGGAGCAGTGGTTATTTTCCGAAGGGTGAAAGTGACATGTTGAGATTTTATGTTTATTGTTATCTTCCACTGCTTGAACCTCTGCTCAAGGGATGTGACATGGCTTTGCAGGTTTCTGGTTGAAATGACAGTGTCTTTATGGGAGCAAAGGATGGCGGCATTAGGTAGTAGAGTAGGAATGTCTGCAGTTTATACCATGTAGAATATGGGTCCTAATACTAACTTGTGGTACCCCTGCATCTGTACGATAACCGGCTGATAGAGAGAGGCCACTGATGACTTGAAAGTTCTGTCGGTTAGGTAGGATTTTAGGATCGGGTTGTAAGTAAAAGGGAAGACTTAAATTCCCAGAGGAGCCCTGAGTGCCATACCGGATCAAAGGCTTGGTTCACATATAGGAATACATTGGAGCAGCACTCCTTTCCATTTATCCTAAATTAGAATAATAACAATATAGACTATCGTTATATATAAAATATTTATTGTATGTTTTATAAAGATTAATGTTTACTTCAAAAATTGTATATTGTAATATGTAAATTAGATTTAGTTATACTAGAAATAAACATTAGCAAGGTAAAAAATATCAATACTTCTAAAGTTTCTGCACTGTCTTAATTAGTTTTTAATAATATATTTATAATTTAACCATATTTCAGCCATGCACTGAAGGATGTGCAGGAGCAGACGATGACAATTTTTATCCACCATCGGCTTTTGCTGATAAACCGACATCTGACCTTTCTTCTGCTTCTGCTTCAAATCAGTCACAAGAAGATTATGAAACTTTGTTGGTTGAACATCAACGACTGAAAGAAGAATTCGATGTAGGTTTCAGAATTGTACACAGTAAAAGATAGAAGGCACAGTTGTGTTCCTGTTTTAAATTTTTAGTCAATTTTTGAAAATTCTATTTGAATTAGTTTGAATTTCAAAAATATTCATTGGACTTGATCTTTGTAAACCTTTTTTAAAAATCTTATACAAACAATTCTATATGCAATGAAATTGGAAGAATTCAGGGAGGAATCCATTTTTTTTCAAGTCTTTACCAATTGTTGAAGTAATCATACTAATTAACCAAATTTATAAATAATTAATTATTAAATGATTTTTATTTCAGGAATTTAAAAAAGTGGCATCTCTAGAGATTAAAAAATTAAAACTCAAATTAAGAAGAAAAAATAAGCACACAGATGGTCGAACGAGAACCATTCTTGAAAAACCATTTGACAACACAATTGATCTACTTCCTAAATTAAAAAAGGCCCAAAAAGACTGGAATTGTGTCTGCCATTCTTTGTCTTAGCTTACAAAATTAATATAAATTTTGTACGAGGTTTGTGAGGAAATTTTTAAATTCGTTTGGCTTGTTGAACAATGGTTTTTTAGGTGTATAGAAACTACTTGAGTCGAATTTTCCTGTGAATGTGTGTGTGGTGATTAGTTATTTTTATTTATGTTTATTTCATTGATATCAGATATTTAGATTCAGACAAGTAACTCCTTGAAGGATTGACGTCAAAGTTTATTTACTGGTAATTTTAATATTAAGTGTGAATTTTTTTAATATTATCACACCGTCTGATGAACGATAATAACTGTTTATTGCATTAGATGGTCCAATTTGACATTTATTCAGTCAAATAAAAAAGTAAAAAAAAAAAAAAAAAAAAAAAAAAAACGGTTTTGGATTTTCAAAAAAATAAAAGGTGAGTATTTCAAAAACATTTTCTGTTTTTTCTCTGTTTTGGGCTATTTCTCACCCATCATCAGGAAACCCTAACAAGAAACAGTACTAATTAGAAAAAATTATAGCATTCGAAAAATAAGATCATTTACATAGTTGTTAGGGTTTTCTGATGATTGGTGAGAAATTAGCCCGAAAAGTAGAGAAAAAAAGGAAAATGTTTTTGACAGAAACTACCCTTTTATTAAAAAATCAAAAACTACGTGTTTTTTTGGAATACACCCTAATGGTCTAAAAAACTCTTTTAGGAAGAATAAAAAAGAAAAAAAATCAACTGCAGGGAATCTCAATAATTAAAAAAAAATGCATTTTTTCCTATTTAGAATAATACACTTTCAATGCCGATTCAGCACCACAAGCTCCTGTGTTGTTCGGCTGTTTGTGTTCAGCTGGTCCAAAAAACTTATTTACCTACTATGCCATAATGTGAAAGAAAATATTTTTTATGCTATAAAGGAGGATATGCTTGGCTAAGAAAGGAGTTTTTTTTTCCTTTTTACTGCGGTCAAATAAGTACTCCAACCTTTACTTAAAAAAATGTCCTACAAAGCTAAGTACCTTGCCTTACAAAAGTTGCTAAGCCATCCAATTTTCGCCTGCTCATAGGAGTTCCTTCGCCTTCCTTATTTTTTGAGAGAATTATGGACATTTTACTTATTTTAGATGCTTAGTGTTTATGTCTTGGAGTTTTTATTTCTCATGCCAATTTCTATTTTTTTTCCTCCTGGGCTATTAGATTAATTTAGCCCTTCGGCTGGTCGGTCTGCCTATTCATTTCCTTCTAGAATTTCATGTCCTAGAACCTGAAGGTAACCTTGTTTTCTAAGGGCATTTAGGTTAATTTAAGCTCTCCTGTCTTAACTGATTGTAGATTCATGCATATTTTCATTTTCTTCTTCACTTTTTTTATTTATTTATTAAGAAGGCAGTGCATGAAGACCTATGATTTTGTTCGAATCTTGCTTGCTGAGAAGCCTTCCTTTTTGAAATTTTTGTAAATTTCCTTCCCTCCTACTTAGTTCTTTCGTCCATTTTCTAGCTTCCATCTTGGTAATGTCAGAAATTATGTTAATATGCTTGGTCTATAGTTCGGTTTAGTGAAAGGATGGTTCCTTTCAGAGAGCAAGTAGGCATGCTGACACGTATGTGTTGTTCTCAAGCACTGGTTTTGACCTTAGTTATGAATGAAACGTTGCTTGTCCCCCCACCAAAGAAATTGGTAAAAAGAAGGGAAAAAATAGCTTTAAAAGGTAAATTATCTATTTTATTTATGACATATTGGAAACTTGTGTAAATGTATGGCTGGTGACCTATCTAAGTTGTATATGCCCTTTATTTGGTAACATTATTCAATAAAACATATTTATCTATTGAGATTTTGTTTAGATTGTACTTTCCTGTTACTTACTCTTTAACCTTTTTCTCAGTTGCTTGAGAGGCTATTTGAAACACAGTCTAAAACGAAAATCAACACACAAGCTAAAAGGGAAAATTCTGTGAATCAGCATTACATCAAAAAGCTAGAAAAATAGAAGACTGACAACACTCTTTTTGAAATAATGGGCCCTAAGACGAATAGGAACTGATGAAACCTGCTGTAGTTGGATAAAATTTTTATCAAAGAGGAGAAAAGTAGTCTTCCATGTTCCATGAAAAAGAGGATGTCCACTATATCCGCCTATACTGTTAAACCTGGTTTGGGTATACCTTATATGCAAATTAAACAGCTAAATCTATGCAGATGGTATTGTCATATTGGTCAGGAGAAGATTTACCATAAAATAAAAATAAAACACTTAAAATGGTATAGTGTTTGTAACAGAGCATTAGGAATAAAAAAAACCCATGTTTTTATAATGAAGTGTTGCAGTTCAAAATTGAAGTTAAATGTACAGGGTTAATCCTTATCCTGCTACACTCAAATTGCTAAAATAGCAACAGGTCAGAGCTCTGAAGATTTCAAATTTCCAACTAGAATAGGACTGCATATGCTCATATAGCTGGATCGTACACAGGATGTACCAAGATAATTGGTCTTCAGTACATAAGCCCTAAATGACCACTATCAGTAAATAGCCTTACCAGTGTATCCCCCAGTTGGGGCACAGATACACCAGAACCTTTGTTTTCAAACCATCGGTATACCTCCTCGTTTCTCCTTTATACTATGTTGAGACCAAAACCAGGGTCATTTTTAGGTTATATTATTGATTGCTATATGCTAGAAATGTTTAGTACCCATCTTGGATTGTTTTTTGAGTCTGAGCTTGCACGTTTCCACTTGAACTGTTTAGTATTTCTAAAACAGTTCATAGGATTCTAAGCCACTGTGATGCTTTTCCTCTATTTGGTACAGAAGCTTTTGATTTGCATAAGGTCATATAGAACCAGATTCCACAACATAGGCTGAAGTCCTTGTGGATACCCTGCTCTACTACTTTTTCATGGAACAGGGAGGCCTTTACTCCTGCTAGTATGTTTTTCAGTTTGAAAAAGATCTTTCCGATTGTAGTCTCCTGTGACACATGCCTAGATTTACATATGTTTGTCCCTCACCGAAAATGGTAAACTGGCTACAGTTAAACAGGGCCATAAACCAGTTGGTATCTGAGAAGCACCTAAAAATATATTTGATAAACCACATTTGTAGGTTGGAGGAAGAAGCTGCCATTCAAAACTGCTCAATCGAATCATAGTCTATTGAATCAAGAAGACAGACGGATCAGAAATAGATACATAGATATAGAAGTGAGGTGGAAAGTTAGCTAGGAATCTAAAAGGACTTTGATAAGTTTCTCCCTGTATTGACCAAATTTAATCAAGGTTAGCCACTGTACCTTGACCCTTTGCTTTAAATATTTGTTTTTGGCAAAAAAAAAAAAAAAAAAAAAAAAGGAATGGACGCACGACCAAATTTTAAATTTAGGTTATAAAGTGAATGTAGTGAACTCAATGTGTCCTTCTTGACATCGAAAGATGTGTCTTTTGGTCTGAAGTGACCAAACTGTTTATTTCTCTGATTTGCAGTGGTTAGAAAAGTTGATGTGATGTGAAAGGGGAAAAATAAAAAATAGTAAAAGAATGGAAAATCTAAGATCACCCTCTTCTTTGCTACTAACGTACAGGTTAGATTACTTTAGGAAAAAATTACAGACCGGTTTCTGCAAGGTTTCCCAGGTGGCTGAGATGTTTTTAGCTTTCTGGTAAAACTGGAGGGTTCAGTATTATCCCTGTCGGCCAGATTTGACCCTCGCCGAAACAGGTAAACTGGTTACATAGACAGGGATATAAACCGGTTGGTATCTTAGAAAACACCTAAAAATATATTCCTACCTGGTATATAGGTTTGCCAGGAGGAAGAAACTGTCATCCAAAACCGCTCAATGGAGGCATAACCTATGGTGTTTCACAAGTAGTTTCAACAGCAGAGGGAAAATTACTCCTCCCTGCGGGCGTCCTCTTTTTCCTGGCACATGGCGTCATGCACGTTTCTACTTTTTAGCTTAATGTTTATCCATCTACAGCAGGTTTCATCAGTTTCTGTTTATCTTAGGGACCATTGTTTTAAAAGGAGTGTTGTCAAGGGAAAAATAGATGAATCATTATTGGTCATCTTTTAAAAAGTAATTAAATTTCACATTGAAGAAGTTGTTAACACGTAGTGTATCTTCAATTTTTATATTTACTGCCTCTGAAAGGAAAAAACGGGCGAACATCTTGTTTATAAAAATAAACCTTACACGTATTTAAAAGATCTTTAACCGTCCTGTCGTTCTTGTATTTTCCCCTTCCGTTCCTTTTCCTTTTTTTTCTTTTTTATTCCATTATACGAAATGCTATATAAATCTGGTAACTTTTGATGTCGCGTCCCTTTCGATTAACATGTTCGAATGAGCCAAGTAAAAGATTTGTGGCCTCCAAATGAAGTGTGATGGCTTTTGGCGAGAGTCACCGTTGTTCGGATTCCAAACCGCCCCCTTTGATCTCCACACCACCATCTTACAAATTGCTACCTTTACGTTTATTTATTACCAACGTGCCAATAAATCAACTTTTTCCCCCCCGACATAGTTGAATTATAGAAGCACTAATTTGGAAATTCTTACATGTGTACACACACCATTTGTTAATTTGTCAATATAAGACACGGTTAACGTTGTTTATTTTATTTATTGCACATAAATTCGTAATATTTTTGTACTTCTCGATGCTAATAGAAAAGAAAATCTTAAACGAGGTTAAACTGACAATCCTCATAAGATCTTTTAACGTAAAAAATGTCACGTGCAAAAAAAATCGGTCCCTGAAGAAATAAATCCCAGGCCCTGAAGATGATCTCAATAAAGATCGAAACGTTGGCACGGTAAAGAAAATGTTTTTCTGAAACCTACGTCACACCAGACCGCATCTCACGGTTTCCGAATAATAGTTTCGTCAAAGGTTCACCAAATTTAGCAATTTTGTTAAAGATTAGAAAATACCGTGAGTTTAGGGCAGGCGCAATGTTTCTGCTCGTGTATTGGCAACACTAAAATCTCCATTTTGTCTGTTAGGCTAGGAAATACCATGAGTTTAGGGTGAGTTTAGATTCTGAGCATTTCTGCAGGTGTCTTGCAAGTGAAAATTTTAAAACCCAGTTTATAAATTAAACCTTTCTAGCCCAATGTTGCTCAGAGAAACACCCATTTCAGCAATTTTGGTTAAGGTTAACTGGATAACCTGAGAACGCAGTGTTGTCCCTACAGTATGTATTGGCAACACTGATTTATTTAGCGCAAATGAAAAAATTTCCATCTTGGAATCTTCAATCTTAAGCATGACTCTTCACCTTAAACATGACTACATCCTGTACCAATTGTTATATTTATCTAGAAGTAATTTTTTTGAAAATGCAGTTTATAAATAAACCTTTCTTGCCTAAAATCGCCTCAGAGCAACGCAAACCTTAGCAAAGCAATTATCAGGATCAAAGGATAGCACAGCAATCTGACTTCGGATAAGAAGAATGCAAGGCGGGAGTAGTCAGGATATCTACTTATTATGTATCATCTTCAACATCATCATGGTGATGCTTGCCTAGTGCGAACATCTGTTCTATACTTGCTGCTTGTCCGGACTTAAAATTAAGAACCTCAAGGAGTAAAGAACATCCAGGGAAACAAAAATCAAGCAAATATGTTTTTATTGTGATCAATCAGGCGTACACGACCTTTTTTTGGTCTTTGATTTTATCGATCAATATATATATATAAACATCGGTGTTTGAACCAAAGCTCATCAAACGGACGGATTTCACCGTTCAACAAAATAAAAGGGCAAATTTCCTGCTAAATTGTCTACAATAACATTAGTCTTATGTTTGTTATAAAAAAATGACTTTTAAAAATATATAACATCAATAGTCAAAAAGGCGAGAAATTAATTTCCTGGCTACATATGTACAAACGATATTATTTACAATTGTGATTTTAATAATTTTTATGCTCACTCTCAGACATTAGATTTTCAACATGCTTGATGTTTTTTGTTTTTTACGAGTTTTTAAAAATAAATATAAAAGTAGAAATTTTTATAAAGAATATTTATTTTTCCGCTTAAGTTATATTGTATATAACCATTTTCAAAATATAGTAACATTTTGTAAACTAGTTTCTCACTATGTAATTCGACTGAATTTCTAATTTCAAACCCACGTAGTATTGAGAAAAAAAATTGTTATGAAAAAGGTCGTTACAGGACATTTTGGCCTGCCTATCCTTGATGGCTTGATTTCGTCATCTTCGTTGTTGTGGTCTCATAGGTCGAGAGAGAAAACGGTTTAATTCTTTCTAGCCCTAAGTTGAGCGACATCAAATTTAGAATTTTGTTTAAGGTTAGTGCGAAATCCCGTATTGAGGGGGGCGTGTTTTTGGCCCTTGTATTGGTAACACTGATTTATGTGGTGCCAATTCTAATTCGCCATCTTGGAATCTTCATTCATCTCAAACATTGCCTTTTCATCTCTTATCAATTGATATATTTGTTTAATATAGACTACTTTCCAAATCCGGTATATAAATTAACCCTTTCTTGTCAAATGATTCCTCAGAGCACCACAAACTTTACCAATTTCGTTTAACGTTAGTGGGATTTGTCCGGGCGCAGAGTTGCCTCTACATTTTTTCTGCCCGTTTATTGGCAACACTGAATGTAAAATTCGAACTTGGAATCTTCAATCCCCACATGGCTCTTCAACAGCAGGTAATTCTCGAATTAATT
This sequence comes from Cimex lectularius, assembly GCF_000648675.2. Classification (NCBI taxonomy): domain Eukaryota; kingdom Metazoa; phylum Arthropoda; class Insecta; order Hemiptera; family Cimicidae; genus Cimex; species Cimex lectularius. Next base: position 42,437 of record NW_019392963.1, on the reverse strand, counting down.
GTTATAGTTTTTCTAGCTGATCAAAATTTTCAAAGGTTTATAATTGACCTTTTCTTGCTAAAAGTTGCTTCAGAGCAATTATGTGTAAGGTTAACAGCAAATTCTGTCAATTTATGGCCGGCGCAGTATTGTTCCTACAGTGTTTCTGCCCGAATATTTGTTACACTGATTTTTTGGCGCCGATCTAAAATCTCCATCTAGGAATTTTCAGTATCCAACATAACTCTTCACCACTGCATCTCGTATTGGTTGTTACATTGGTCTAGCAAATATAATCTTTTAACTCCAGTTCATAAATTAATCATTTTTTGCTCAAAGTTGCCTCAGAACAACGCCAATTTTATCATTTATGTTTAAGGTTAACGGGAATCTTCTAAGGATAGGCGGGCAGTGTTGTTCTTGCAGTATTGCCCGTGTATTGGTAACCATGATTTTTTTTGCCCCAATCTACAATCTCCATTTTGTATATTCAATCTCCATCTTGGAATCTTCAGTCAACACCATGGATGGCTCTTCACCAACACAGCATCTCGTATCGTTTGTTATATTTGTGTAGCAGATAAAATCTTTTAAATCCAGTTTATAAATTAACCCTTTCTTTTCGAAAGTTGACTCAGAGCAACATTAATTTAATCAATTTTGTTTAAGGTTAGCATATTTTGTTTAGCTTATCATGTAATGTAAAAGCGGCGAAGTGTTGTTACTAGTGTCTCGCCCAGTATATATTGGCAACACTGATTTTTTTGATGCCAATATAAAATCTCCTTCTTGGAGGATAGGCGGACCAAAAGGATCCGTAACGACCAAAGTTCACATTCATCATCCCACAGGCAGCATGGGGAAATCTCAAGAACTCATACTTATATTAAAATTCATTTAAAACAATGAAAATTTACAGATAAAACAGTTTTTTTTTTCAAGTTAGAAATTATCAATTAGCCAATTAAATACAAGCTATTACACGATAACAACTGGACTTCATCATCTTTTATACAGGTTCCCAAAACTTAATATGATTGTCATATTAATATTAACGGATTTAATGTCTAAGATTAAAATCTTTCTAACGCTAGAAGAATGTAACAACATTATATTACATATACACTTTTTTTTGGCAAACATTGCACACACAAAAATTTTCTTAATACCTTAACGTAAGTACTTTAATTTAAGCATAAAAATCTATAAATTCTAACTCCAAACAAAAATAACTTTTCATCAGGAGTTCACAGCTCTTAGCTCCTTAACAATAATGTTTCCATCAAATGGAATGTTGGTCTAATTGGTACTAGTTTTGAAATAAAATAAGTTTTTACTTATAATAACAATTCACAGATAAATAAATGTCAAGGCGAAAAGCGAAAACTTCAAAACGCTTTAGATTTTCTTGTCAAATTTTATAATGTAATTTAATAATTTAAAAAGTTTCTTTTTTCACGAGTGTAAAATTAAATATTCTTTTGTCTTAACGGACAATTCAATTGAGGTCGTAAATAGAAGATCGGCGATAAATTTGGGCAGCACCTAAAATCACGGCTACTAGTTTTCTTTGGATAGTCCTAGCACTCTTAATTGTTTCAGGTTCAATATTGGCTTTGAAAAACACCAACTTTAGCAATGTTGATAACGATTGTCGACGGGATTACGCTAGTTTATCGGGGGCGCAGTGCTGCTCCTGTATTGTTTCTGCCCGTGTATTGGCAACACTGATTTGTTTGGCGCGAATCCAAAATTTCTATCTTGGAATCTTCAATTTTGAACATAGCTCTTCATCATCACTGCATCTCCTATCGATTGTTATATAAACCCGGCTGGTAAAAATGTTCAAATCCAGTTTACAAATTAATCTCTTCTTCCTAATGACGAGTTAGAGAAACACCAACTTTAAGCATTTTGTTAAGGTTAGCGAGAAATTCCTTGAGTTTATGACGGGTGCAGTGATGTCCCAGCAGTTTTTCTGCCCGTGTGTTGGCACCACGGATTTATTTAGCGTCAATCTAAAATCTCCATTTTGGGATCTTGAAACTTCAAAATTACTCTTCATACCATTCCATCTTTTATCGATTTTTATATATTTAAACAATACCCAGTTTATATATGGAGTTGGTTAATGTATATTAACCATCCCTGTTCAATGATGGATAGGAGTAACACAAACTTTAAGCATTTTGTTCAAGGTTGGCGAGTAATTTCTTGATTTTATTGGTAACACTGATTTGTTTGGCGCCAATCTATAACCTCTATCCTCACCGTGGATTAATATATTTGTCTAGTAGATAAATTTTTAAAACCCAGTTGATAAATTAACACTTTCTGACCTAATTTTAAGTCAGAGTAACACAAATTTTAAAATTGTGTTAATGGTTAGTACGAAATTCCGTGTGTTTAGCGCGGAAGCAGTTTGCTCCATGCAGTGTTTCGGCCCGTTTGTTGGTAACACTGATTTACTTGGCGCCAGTTTAAAATCTCCATTTCGGAATCTTCAATGTTCAACATGACACTCCAAGTTTTCTAACTAAGATTTCTAATTTTTTTTTAATATCTCTATCTTCATGGGCTACAAATTCAATACAAATCGTGAGAACACCAATTTCTTTTAGGTTGTTTTCTCGACTTATTTTTAACACACAACCAGTCGCATTTCCTGCTAGTTTTTGACGAATTCAATCTATCAGTCAATTTAGTCAGGTTGTATTCGAAGCCTATATTCCACTGCCCATAACTTAGAAATACTAACTAGTCCAATTATTGTTTAAATATAATTTATGAAAATAATAAAAATATAGCAATACTAAAGAAAGGCCACGTTCTCGAATGTATATAAATTCTTTCCGGTCGCAATTAATATTAATTTTGGTCATGACTAGCTTAACATAACGATTACTTACAAACAGTAGCAGGAAAATGGGACACGATCTTAAAAGCTTACAGGTAAGCTTGAATTGAATACCTGGGGTAGGGTCGCCTTATTGGCAAGAAAACAGGGACCATCGTCGTACGTGAAACTGATCCGTTAGGATAAAGACAAGGTTTAGGAGTTTGTCACTTTCCGCCTAGACGTAATTTTCGAGCTCGTATATTATTGAGGCGGCCAAGCTTGGTACATGGCCGTCATCGTGGTGTACTGAACGGTGCTGGTGTACTGGGCACTGTAGTTGTGGACGGGGTTCTGTTGCTGCAATGACGGTGGGATGAAGAAGTCCGACACGGTGTGAGACGGATGAGGAGGTCGCCATTTTTCCGTAGGTTGAGAGCCCTCCCCACTGTAATTGTAAGAAGGGTAGATGGGGTTGTACATGTTCGAATGGTTCTGCCCTTGTGCGGAACCGTTCAATTTGTTTCTCAGTATGCGGCTGATGGAGCTGACGGACGGCACGTTGAACTTATCACAGACGCCCTCGGCCAGAAGCCTGTCTCTTATTTCCCACGCGAATATCCCGGGATCTTTCAGCTTGAGCTGGCGGATGAAAGCGACCACTTTGGGGGTGGTCACCCTCGGCTTGCTGCCTCCAATCGCCCCTGGCAGGATCGAGCCCGTCTCGTTGAATCTGGCGAGGATCTTGGATACGCAGCCGTGCGAGACGCGGAGCTGCCTGGAAATGTCGCACGGCCTGATGCCGAGCTGGGCCAATTCGACGATTCGCAGCCTGATGACGTTGGGTAGCGGCCGGCCGTTCACGAACACACCTCCCAGCTGATTCGTCTCTCCATACGGCTGAGAAGAACAACTCCTCAAAACTGAAACACAAATTTAGTTTAGTGAATATGTAAAGAGGGTATTTCTAGGAAACGGAATAGCTTGCTGAACCAGAAGGCACTCGACTAATAAAATGTTTAGTGATCTAATTGATTGGTGTCCGAGTGGATCGAAGTCACGATAGCTCAAGTGGTTAGAGCAGCGGCGTATTGAGCCCGAAGGTCGTGGTTTCGAATCCCGCTCATGACACTAGCTTTTTCACCAAGACCTTAAACAAAAAGAATAATTAATCGAAAGAAGTAATTTGATCAATTAGACCACTAAACATAATGGATGAAAATATAATGTTGAAAAACTAAGAAGCGTACAACGGTTTTATTGAAAGTAATCAAATAACAGCCTTATCCAATCGACAGACTTGAGCTTGGGATTGATCAATTCTTCGTTTAATATAAAGATTAAAGACAGACATGACGATATAGTGAGTAATGTTTCATATTAGGTATGAAAAAGAGACCAGAGTGCCCAACTCTGTCAAATGCTTCCGTGACGTCAACAAAAACCTATGAGCAATAATAGGAATGATGAATTGAGTCTTTTTAAAAAGATGACAAATAATGTGATTTCTAAGGCATAAAATGCGGTTTCAACTACCCCTCTGGCTTAGGAATAAAACGATTAAGGATTCAACAATAACTATGGAGATTTGAGATTGACGCCAAAATAATCAGTGTTGCCGAAAACACGGACAGAAACACTCAGAGGCAACACTATAGTGTGGCGCCCGACGTAACCAACTGGGTTTCCTAACCAAAGAAACATGTTCAATTTGGTGCTTCTCTGAGCTAAATTGGGCTAGAAAGTATACATACATAAACTGGAATTGAACAATCTGGTAGAAAAATATAACAATCTGTACTAGATGTAATAAAGTGGTGAAGAATCATGTGGTGATAAATGCAATGAAAAAATGAAAATTCCAAGATGGAAATTTTAGATTGGCGCCAAATAAATCAGTGGTGCCAATACACGGGCAGAAGCACTGTGAGTCAACATTACGCCCCGACAATTCACGGGTTTTCCCGCTAATCTTTAACAAAATTGTTAAATTTCTTGTTTTTCAAAATTATTAAATATTTATAATTCTGAATTTATAAAAAAATCAGAAAGGGTTAAACATAACAATCGAAACGAGATGCAGCGGTGGTGAAGAAACATGTTGGAGTTTGAAGGTTCCAAGTTGTAGATTTTAGATTGGCGCCAAATAAATCAGTGTTGCCACTACACGGGCAGAAACATTGCCGGGGCACTACTGCGCCCACCCTAAACTTACCAGATTTCTTAACCTAATAAAATTGCTCAGCTGCTTGGAGTTCTTACGCGCGAACATTAGAAATGAAAGTGGTAATTTATAAACGGCTTATAAACAATTTTATCTGTTAAAATATAACAGCCGATATGAGATGTAATAAAGTGATGCATCATCATGTTGGACATTGAAGGTTCCAAGTTGTAGATTTTAGATTGGCGCCAAATAAATCAGTGGTGTGTCAATACACGGGCAGAAGCACTGTATGAACAACACTCACTGCGTATGCCCAAACTTTAGGACTCGCTCACTAACTTTGAACAAAATCCCTAAATTTGGTGTTGTTCTGAGACAACTTTTGAGCAAGAAAGTGTTAAACCTTTTTCTGTCACTTCAAGGCCCAAAAAGCCCAACACTGAAGATGGCGGCTAAAAGAGAAGATTTCCACTCTAACAAAGAGAAGTGATGTGCGAAGTTGTTATTCCCTTTTTTGACCAGGGTCTTAGCCTCAGTGACTTATTTACTGAAAGGAGAAACCATACTAATAAATATCTCGTTTTCTATTATATCGGTAGTGTATACATATATTAAAGTGAACGTGAGAGGGACGATGGTGAAATATTGAGATCCCATCGACCTTCAATTAAAGTTGTTGGATAATATGTGTAAAATGTTATGGAGAAATATGAAGAAAGTGAAAGTGAAATGAGAGAAGAAAGTACTTCGGCGGCGAAACGGAGACGGTTATTCGGACCCTGGACTACCGAAACCCGAGGTAGGTGCATAGTGTGTTTTTTGAATGGATTTCGAGACCCGTTCTTTCGGCCACGGCGGAAAGAAATTTCACAGTAAATTGCCACGTGTTCCTTATCGGTTTGTCGTTTTATTGACCTAGGAACGTGTACAAGTTGTTGAAGTTTCCATCGGTTCTCGTGTCTAAAGATCCTACCTTTAATTTGTCTCAGTCTAAAAACGGAATTTTATATTTTTCCACTTGCGGGAATCTTAATTGTTTCAAAGCCCTTTCTACAAACTCCATAGTGAGAGAAAAAAATCTTCGCCGTTTACATCTTCAAATTCCCACTTCTTACTCCTGCTAACTCCATGAGCCGTGAATTACGTCAGTAAAATAAATTAAACATGTACTGGCATCACTATAAGGATAACCAGATAGAGGGTACAATTTCGATATATAATGGACGGGATTTAAACCTCGTTATATTGCCAATTCGTAAATTTATTATGCTTGAGACCATAATTTTCAAGTTTCAAAGTTGCCTCGCCAATTCGTTGCTTTAGGCCATAATTTCAAGTTTTAAAAACCGGATGACTGGGTTTTTGAATGCCGTTAATGGTGTTATAATAAATTTGGGATTATTGGGTAGGTGTATTGGTTGCAATCTATAGGATAACCTGATGAAGGTTACAATTTCAATATAAATGGAATTGGTTCTAGATCTCGTCCTATTGCTCATTCGTAAATTCATTATGCTTGAGACCATAAGTTTCAAAGTTCTAATAAAGGGGCTTTATGGGCCATTCATTTCAAGTTTTAAATCCTGATGATTGGGGTTTTTGAATGGCTTTGATGATATTATTAAGCAAATTTATGATTTTACGGTATTGGCTGCATTGTACAAAAATAGATGTTCTATCTAACTTTACAATGATTACCTATCACTGTATATCATTATGGATCTATGATAAATGGGTAGGTTTATTAGCGACTCTGTATGGATAACCTGATGGAGGTTACAATTTCGATATAAAATACGCGGGTAAACACTATAATATTGTACGTAAATGAATATTTATTAACCTTAAAATTAATTAATTAGTTTCAGCCCCGAAGAAAGGGATTTATGAATGCCATTGTCATTATTATTAACTTTTGGATAATGTGTAGGTCCGTCAGTCTTTTTTGTGGATTTAGAACAAAAGGTATATTGACAACACTATAAGGATAACCGAATGGAGGTTACAATTTCAATATAATGTGGGGGTAGCTCTCGTCCATCGTTCATTTTATTTGTCACTGTGAGTTAATCATATCTTTTAACCTTGCAATTGAATAATTACAGTTTCAAAGCCCTTCACTGTACATGATAATCAGATGAAGGTTACAATTCCGATATAAAATGGACGGGTTGTAGACCTCGTTCTATTGTAGATTTCTTTCTATCAACCCACCAATTCTCAAGGTTAGATACAGTCTATTGGTCAAGAGGACCACGAAAAATAGTGGAGTTAGATATATTCAGTATTATAAGACAAATGTTCATATTTATTTTTTTCATGGATTTAGAATAAATGGGTAGATGTATTGGCAAAACTGTAAGGATAACTACATATAGGTAATAATTCCGATGTAATATGGACAGGTTGTAGGTCTCGTTCTGTCAGCTCACAAATTTCCTATGTTTGATATAGTTTCAATAGTATAAAAAAATATTCATATTTGTTTTTACATGGATTTAGGATAAATGGGTAGGTGTGTTGGCAACACTGTAAGGATAACCAGGTGGAGGTTACAATACTGATATACAGCCAAAAATGTTCAGTTAACCAACGATAAAGCATCAGTTAATCGAAATCAATGCATTAGCGTAGTAATAATAAAAAAACTTGTGACACTGAAAGCGCGACAAATCTTTCCGTGATGTTTGTTTGTGTAGCGTGTTACGGTACAAAGTCCCAAACAATCTTGAAGAGATAAACGTTTTCGACGTCGTCTAGAATAAAGAGAATAAATGAGACAATTTTATGAGATGTTAACGCAGCTAGGAGAGTTATATATTAACCCAGTCCCCCCCGTCACTGGCTGCATACGAGACTGGGACAACCCTCCTAATTATATCTCTCTAATTAGAACTCTGCCGCTTTTTCATCTCTGCCTTCCTTCCCAAGCCGAATGTTCCAAACTGGAAAGGCAACGAGTCAAAACATTTCTTAACCTTTCAACTTTGTGTTCGACGATTGATTACGAGCACGAATTTTTTATTTCGCAAAATATATTTTTCCGTGTTTTTTTAGAGTTAAATTTAAAAGTTTATTGAATTGTATGTAATAGAAGATAGGACGTTATTGATCATTTTATTCTAGCCATTCTCGCCTGTCAGACCCGATTCGCGTTTAGCCATCTTCAGTGTTGGATTTCTTGGTCTTAAATAGACAGAAAAAGGTATAACCCTTTCCTACCTACAGTTGCCACAACGAAACAATAATTTTGGCGATTTTATTAATGGTTTGGGGCGAGCACAGTGTTGTCTCTGCAGTGTTTCTTCCCGATCCCGGCAACACTGATTATTTTTGGCGCCAATCTAAAATCTCAATCTTGGAATTTTCGATCTTAAAAATGGTTCTTCACCACCACTGCATCTCGTATTTTTAAATCCAGTTTATAGATCAACCATTTCTTGTCAAACTTTATAAAAACTAGGTTAAAAAATTACCACTTTGTGGACCAGTGTTTGCTCAAGGAAACAGCAAATTTAGTAAGTTTTTCATGTAAGGAAATCCCGTGGGTTCACTGATTTCTTTGAATTTAGCACTACATCTCGTATCAATTGATATATTGTCAAATAAACGAAATTAATCCAGTTTGTAACTCTTACTGATCAATGTTGTCTCAGAGAAATACTTCTCGTATCGATTGTTAAATTTGTCTATTAAATTTTTTAAATCCAGTGTATAAATTGTTTTGTGTATTGGCAACACTGGTTTATTTAACGCCAATTTATGGAAATCTTCATCTTGAAATATTCAATTTCCGACGTGACCTTTCACCATCTTTGAATCTCATAATGATTGTTATATTTTAACCCTTTCTTATCAAAGGTTACCTCAGAACAACACCAAATTTACCAACTATGTTAAAGGTTAGTGGAAAACCAGTGAGTTTGAAGTGAATCTGAGTGTGGCCCCTGTGTTTTACTGGCAACACTGATTACTTTGCTCCAATTTAAAATCTCCATCTTGAAATCTTCAATCGCCAAAATGGCTCCTCTTCACCACGGTTGAATTTCGTATTGCTTACTATATTTTAACACTTTCTTGCATAAAGTATCGTCGGAGCAACACCAGCTTTAGCTATTTTGATAAAGGTTAGCGATGAAATTTGGGGGTGGAGCAATGTTGTTTTTAGAGAGCTTTTGCCCGTGTATTAGCAAAACTGATTTCACTGCAATGAATTTTTAAAATCCAGTTTATAAATTAAACCTTTCTGGCAATGTTGGCTCAAAACAACAACAACTTTAGCAATTTTTTAAAGACAGTGAGTTGGGGAGGGGGGCCTTGTTTTTACATTGCTTCTTCCCTTGTGAAGGCAACATTGATTTTTTCGGCGCCCATTTTGGAATCTTCAATCTTCAATACCTTTCTTACACGCCCACTCTACAAAAAGAGTAATAAAAACTGGAAAGGTAGAGGGCAAGATTGTTCACGCGTTGGCGCATTGACAAACCATCTCATTTTCTAAAGCCTAGTAACTTGACTTATTGTATAAACTGCACCAAGGTAAGTGGATTTTCTCCGCGATATTTCGCTGCTGACCTGGCGTACATCGTCGCAGTTGAGCAGGGAGGTGCTTACTCGGCTGCCTTATTCTGCAGGACTTTAGTAATCATCTGTTCCGTTCAATGCACGTTTTCGAGAAGAAATATTTTGCAAAGGGATGACATCTGTAATCGAGTGAATTTTCGATCCACACTGTCAGGACAGGAAATGATCTCTAAATTCCATTTGTCTATAATCATTACACGGTGTGAAATGATGCGAGAGGTTTCAGTGCAAATGAACGGCGGGAAGGAAGAGCTCTTTAAAATCGGAGAAAGTACAAGTTTTAATGATGAATAAAATCGGTGACGGAAGTGCGAAGACTAATAAGAGAAGCTAATTTGATGACAGGGGTAATATATCTGTTGGTAGACCATTCGTTCCCGGCCCCACTCACTCTACATGGTACATAATTAGTTACATGACTTCTTCAAAGGTTCCGCCCACAAACTGTGACGAGTGGGGGCGAAAAGGGGAACAAAAAACTGTCTCAGCTCAGCGCTCCTTTTATGTCGGCATCTTCTTCTATCTTCATGCATCCCAGACAAGAAATTTATACAATCGGGGCCCTCTTTCGATCCACATCCCTTCATGGACGCCACGTGCATCCGACACAACACGCGCCCTCGGAGAGGGAAGTCACTTAACTTGATTCGAAACGACCTTCTGGGTCAAAAAGTCTTAAAATTAACAAAAAAATACGTTTCTATAAATAAACAAGTCTACGAATAATTGAGAAACGACGCGCAAATTGTTTAGGTTAAAAATTGGAGATTTTGTTCAGGAGAAAATAACCAAACCACAAAGCAGCCACTAGAATGTCAAGGAAAAAGACCTGTCAGATTTTAGGCATTTCGCCAGTGTTTGGGTCTTCTGGATCGTGGAGAAAAAGAAAAAGGTTTATTGTCAAAAATCTTCTCGGAGCAACACCAACTTTTAGCAATTTTGTCAAGGTTAGCGGGAAACCAAGTGAGTGTTTTTGGGGGAAACCCACTCTTTGGGTCGGAGGTAGTCCTGCCCAACTGGCCGTGTATTGGCAACACTGAATCTTTTGGCGCTAATTGCTAATCTCAATTTTGTAATCTTCAATTTTAAACAGGCTCTTCGCTACCATTGGATCGTATCAATTAATATATTTATATACCAGATATATATATATATATATATATATATATATATATATATATATATTAAAATCTAGTTTATAAATTTCAGACAACACCAATTTTGTTAAAGGTTAGAGGGAAATACTGGGATTTAAGTGGGCAGTGTTATCTCACAGTGTTTCTGCCCAAGCATTGGCAACACCGATTTGTTCGGCATCAATTGAAAATGTCAATTTCGGTACCTTCAATCTCTGAATTTCCTGTCGATTAATTTACGTGTCTGGTTGTTAAAGGTTTAAAAATTCAGTATATAAATTAATCCTTTCTGGTCGAATTTTGATTCGAAGGAACCCTAATTGTAGCAATTTTGTTAAAGGGAAATAGTGGTCCCCAACAGCCCATGTATTGGCAACACTGAATGTTTTTGGCGCTAATTGTTATTCTCAATTTTGGAATCTTCAATTTTCAACATGCTCTTCGCTACCATTGTATCTCGTATCGATAAATGTATTGTATTTGTCTACCTGATATATATTTATATATATAAATATATATATTTATATCCAGTTTATAAATTAACCCTTTCTAGCCAAATTTTGATTCAGAGGAACACCAACTTTAGCTATTTTATTAAAGGTTAGAGGGAAATCCCGTGATTTTAGGGTGGGTACAGTCCTGCACTAGCAGTGTTTCCGCCCGTGTAGTGGCGACATTGAATATAATATCTCCAACTAGGAATCGTCAATATCTGATACCCCTAGCCATGTTGATGATTGAAGATTACATAAGACAGATTTTTCATTGCCACCACAAAAAAAAAAAAAAACAGTGTTGCCGATACACGTGAAGAAACACTGCTGGCACAGGAGTGCACCCGTCCTAAAATAATGCGATTTCCCTCTAACCTTTAATAAATTCGATAATGTTCTACTAAAATTCGTATAAAACTTTTATCGTAATCATCTGGTGAAATATTTTATGTCCAAATTATAAAAATTATGCACGGACTGCGACCTCCCGAGCGTCATTTCGTATTTATTTTTCAGTTAACCCGCCCCAAGGTCGAAATTGGACATATCTCAGGGCATTTCCTATCGTTCAATTGCGAAAAAATCCGATAAAAAGATGGATGCGCCAATTAAAAAGATGTTTCTTCGAGAGAATAAAAAAAAAGGAGGAGCAGATCTAAATGTGTAGGCGATGTGGACAGCTTCGAATTTAAATACTTCTCAAATAATTTAAAAATTTCACTTTGATTTCCATTCCTGTTTTGAATGTATCATTTACTCCTTCCTGTCCTATGAAGCAAACGTTCTGCTACATTTTTTTTTTGACGTTATTTGTTTCTTTCTCCGACCATGAATCAAACGATTGTTATGTTTGTCTAATTAGCGTCGGCGTAAAAGTTGATTTCTCTCCCCACATCGCCGGTTTTATGTAATCAAAGGTCGATTTGGACGATAAACTCGGCAGACTGCGCGGCATCGGTGAACGAATCACTCCGAATAGCACGGGTCAAATGGCTTGCTTCCTCGCCCCTGATTTATGGCGAGCTCGAACCAAAGATTGTATTAGATAAGGCAAACTTTTTTCTTTGAATTAGCCGTTATTTTGAAGCGAGTAGATTGATAAATAAATATTTAATGCCATATATGAGTACATTGGTTTGCGATATATTTACAAGAAAATCTTTCTCATAGCATAAAAACTTCTGAGTAATCCTGAACTAAAAGCTGCAATAAATAAATAAATGCCATATTTACATAATTTTTAAATGAAAAACTTATGGGTGAACATTATACTTAAATTTGTGACTCAGGACTTGGCTCAACTGTGGTTATAAAAGCTTACAAACAATTTTTGGGCTGCATCCGCCGGGGATAATTTTTTCTTTACGATTTCTTGTCTTTTCAATTAAAAAATTCATAACTACTCTGGTTTTGATTTTATACAAATTCGATTTTATTACAACCTTTGGAAAGCTGAATGTTTATACTTTAACAAGCTTTAGATTTTGTATCATTATATATGATAAAAATAAGGATGAAATCAACAAGACCTTTTCAAACGTTTTATTATTTTTTTAAATCTCCGGCTCGAATATATTTATGCAGATGGGTTCATGCCGTGTTGTTGACGAAGTAGTATCGACTTTGTTTCTTGCTTAAAAAAAATACATTTTAACCATAGCTAAGTTACTCGGCCAGTAAATCTGTATTTGGTTAAGTTAATTTTTTTTTTCAATTTAATTTTATTTTTTTAGCAAGAAAAAAATGATATTCGTTCTTTGTATCCCCAAAATAACCCAGAATAGAAATTTTTGGGAAAATCAAAAAATAAATATTGCTTGACCCCAATGATGGAGATTGAAGATTCCAAGATGGAGATTTTAGATTTGCGCCAAACAAATCAGTGTTGTCAATACACGGGCAGAAAAACTGCAGGGGCAACACTGGTCCCACCTTAAAATCGTGGGATTTCATAACCTACAAAACTTGCTGAATTTGGAGTTTTTTCTGAGCCGGTTTGAGCCAGAAGGTTTATATAGACTGGTTAGGGATAGTTAGGGTCATGCTTTTTTCTGTTTCATTACGACCCAACATAATTAACACTAAAATTGGAACGCGTCTGACGGACCAAACCATTCCGAAGGGAACAAATTGCAGTTTCATCACGACGTAGATGTCACAATATAAACGTGGTATCACTAAAAATGTTTCATTGAAATCTGTGAACCCCCATCCTCCCCTTGTTAGAGATTACTCGTCTCCCATGGGCGGCCCAACTACACATTCATGTTCAGATCTTTAGAGACAACTTTTCCCTTTAGTTTTGATTCAACAATAATTTATAAGAGCTGGAAGAGTTTAAGCCAAAATTCGTCTGCTGTGTTGGAAATGAAGAAGAAAACCTTTTCCTTTTTTTACTTTTCTTATTCGACCATTTTTCCAACTTATTTAGCATTTACAAGTGCCAGGCCTCTTTCTTACCCGAGCCAACTTTTTCGCTTTGTCATCGCTCTTCAATATGGGGCATAAGAGAACAACCGGGCTAGAAATAGATACAGTCGTTTATAAATTAAAATATTCTTATTGTGACACCTGCTGTTGTTTTCTTTGAAAGGTTATAATAATACGGTAGACGCTTTCCTACTATATTATTGGGCAAGCTGCAAAATCTAGGCTAATGCTTCAATAAAATTTTCATAATTTCTTATTAGTCAGATACAGATTTTGCAATTTTTTTAAAGAATTAATTTTCATAAATGGTCCCTACCCAGTATAGTTATCGGCTAATTTTCTGATCGTGTTCAGGGGCCGTGCAAAAATTAATATTATCCACGTGATATTTTTTTATAATGAATTTTGTGAAGGTATGTGTTTGAAATTGTAGGAGAAAATTTACCAAACTCAGTTTATAAGTTAACCCTTTCTGGCCAAATGTAGGTTCAGAGCAAGACCAATTTTACCTTATTTTATTCAAGGTTAGTGGTAAATAACGTTAATTTTGGAGGGATGTAGTGTTTCTGTATTGGCAACACTGATTTGTTCGGCGCCAATCTAAAATCTCCGTTTTTGAGTGTTCAATTTTCAACATGCCTTTCTTAAACCCAACACTGAGACAACTTTGGGCAAAAAGGGTTAAAATATAACAATCAATATGGGATGTAATAGTGGTGAAGGGCCATGTTGGAGATTGAAAAGCCAATACGCGGGAGAAACACTGCTCCCTTCCAAACTCAAGGGATTTCTCGCTAACCTTTAACAAAATTGGTGCAACGTTGGGCAAGGTTAAAACCCAGTGCAAACACTGGTGATGATGAAACACGTCTGACCAACGAACCCACCGAGGAGGATAGGCAGACCAAAATCGATAATAACCCAATTTTGTTTAAGGTTAGTGAAATCATTTTACAGCGAATACAGTATTGCCCTTGCAGTATTTCTTTGCGTGTATTGGTAACACTGATTTGTTTAACGCCAATTTACAATCTCCATCTTCAATTCTTCAATTACCACCAAGTTCTTCACCACCAATGAATTTCGCATTGATAGTTATACTTTAACCCTTTCTGCCGAAGCTTTCTCAGAGAAAAGCAACTTTACCAATTTTATTTGAGGTTAGCGAGATGATTTTAAAGCGAACACAGTGTTACTCTTGCAGTATTTCTGTCCGTGTATTGGTAGCACTGATTTGTTAAAGGGTAATATGGAAAATCTCCATCCAGGAATTTTTAAAATTGTTTAATATTAAAGCATGACAATTATATTTGTTTATTTTTTAATGCGTTTAATTCTAAAAGTAGAAGTTTTTCATTTCTTATTAAGGAAAATCTAGACTTTTAAATAATCTATCAAAAGAAAAACCGTGTCTGTTGTTCACAAGGACTGGATATCGTTGTAATAAACAAAGCAGCTACTAATAATTAGAAGAAACATGCTAAAGAGCGCATTAATTATTTCCAATAAATCTTAATAATAACCTTAAGTTTATCTGAGAAGGGTTATCGAGGGGAGAGAAAGAAACGACGATAGGGAAAAGTCGTGTTATCATAACAAATCATTTCTATTTGAGTGCATTAGAAGTTGGCTTGAGGCTGATTAAAAAGAAACACATTAAGATTACCGGGGCAGTTGGAAGGGCCAGTCGCTTCCTCCCGTCCAGAGGATACGCTATTGTCTGAAACAGAAAAATACATTCGAACCATTAATTTTATAAGAGTTTAGTTGGCCGGTAACAGGTACAGGAGCAAAATTTAGGTTCCCAATTTTTACAAGAGGAACACCTAGGAGTTTACAATCTCACTGGAGTGGATGGAAATGGTGAATGGGCCCGGTTAGGACTGAATCCACTCGCCCGGGAAAACTTTGACCGTGTACATTAGGATTCAAAAATAAGTCAAATGATTTGAACGATTGCCAAATAAGAGTCGTTATGATGTGAGTCCTACGCTCTTTTTTGACGACTACAAACCGACCGTGGTGTCTCTCGTTTTGACGCCCGTGGACTGAACACAATTGGAAAAAAATCTCCGTTTTTAAATTGAAAGACGCGGTGGGAATCGTAAAGGGGAGATTATGCGACAAGATTCGACCGCACGTGTCCAATGGCTGTGGCAAAATTATGCCTGCTGGGGCACGAAGCTCTGCCATTTTACTCCTTTTTCTCCCCTGACCTCATATGACCAACATTTCGACCGTTTCATCCAACGTAAAAAACTTCAATAACTCTGGAACTCTTCAAAAGTGTTTCAAAACGTTTACAGAAGAAAATGTTCTAAATCTTTCAACTACATAAAAATAATCTACGGTAGATTTTCCAGGGAAAAATAATGTTACCATGTGTAAAATTAATCGTTTTGCAGAGTAAAAACNATATATATGGGTGGAGAGATATATCAGCTTCAAGAAAACACCTTGGGCCAAATAAAAAGAAAGGATATTCAAAGGAGTTAAACAAAACATTTAAATAAGAAAACATTTATCTACAAAAGAAACCTACCAGGTTAAAGATTTTAAGATAAAAATTTTAAATTGGCGCGAAAAAAATCAGTTTTGTTAATAGACGAGAAGAATAATTGCACTGCACCCCCCCTCAATTCACGGAATTTTCTAACCTAACGAACTTACTGGCCGTGGTGCAGAAAGGTAAAATCTAGTTCCATCTCTTTAAGACAATTGTCTAACACATTGTCTGTGTTGTGACCAAGCACTGGTGAAGGCGAAATGCCGAAAGTCATGTGACCCGGCGAGGGCTCCCAATTTGGCGATTGAAGATTCCAATATGGAGGGTTTACAGTGTCGCCAAACGAATCAGTGTTGTCAATATAATGGCAGAAAAACTGCACGTGCAGCATTGCGCCCTCCCTAAATTGTCGGGATTTCCTCTAGTTCTTTCTCTTTAAGATCCATGAGACCAAAAACTGATGAAGGCGAAATGTCGAAAATGGACATCCAACCTAGCCAGGATTGGCCGAGCAAAATGGTCTGTAACGAACAAATTGTGAATTTATTGTTTATTACTTTTTCAATGTGTATTTAGTATTGATTTGTTTTATGTACCCTCGGAGTGCCGGTGATTTTGATATAAAACCATTTGTTACTATGTCGGGTTTGAATGCAGGGCCGCTGGATTCGAACCCGGGACTTTTACCTTACAGTGCAAACGTCGTGTCAACGCCTAAACAGTTGCGGCCACCGACTCCCCGTGGTTTTGCTTAAGAAGAGGCAAGTTAGCAATTGAAAATTCTAAATTAAAATTTTTCGAATAGTGCCAAAACTCAGTGTTGCCAATACACGGGCTGAAACACTGTAAAAACAACATTGAGCCTTCAACCTTTCTTGCCCAAAGTTTCCTCAGAAAAATAGAAATTTTAGAACTATTGGAGGTTTGCGATTAAAAAAACGAGAGTTTAGATCAGGCACAGTGTTCTCCCTGCAGTGTGTCTGTCTGTGTATTGGCAACATTGAATCTAAAATCTTCACCTTGGAATCTTTTCTATCCAGCATGAATCTTCAACACCACAAGACTGCACTTCGTGGCAATTGTTATATTTGTCTAGGAGATAAAATGTTTCAATTCCAGTTTATAAATTAACCGTATTTTGCGAAATGATGGCCGATAATAATAATAACTTTAACAATTACATAGTTAAATGCAGTGAGTTTGGGGGTGGAGACGCAGTGTTGTTTTTACGGTGTTTCTGCCCATGTATGTGCAACAATGATTTGTTTGTCACCAATTTAAAATCTCCTTTGCTTTTATTACTATTGTATCTTGTTAACCCTGTCTTCCAAAATTGTCTAAGAACAACACCAACTTTTCCAATTTTGTTTAGGATTAGTGTGATGATTTTAGAGCAAACGTAATGGTGCCCGTGCAGTGTTTCCCGTGGCAACACTGAGTTATTTGGCGCTTATTTAGAATCTCCATGTGGATTTCTTTAATCGCTAACAAGGCTCTTCATGAGAATTGGATTTCGTATTGCTTATTTTAACCTTTTCTTGTCCAATATCGCATCAGAGCCACACCAAATTTCTCAATATTGCCAAAGGTTAGCGGGAAACCCCGTTTGGAGGGGAGTTGTGCAGGATTTCTTCCTGTGTAAATCGAAAATCTCAAACGTGGCCCTTCACCGCCATTGAATCTCATACCGATTATTATATTTTTCGAGCAGATAAAGTTTTTAAAATCCTGTTTATAATTTAATCCTTTGTGGCCCAATTTTGGCTCGGAGAAACACCCATTTCAGCACTTTTGTTTAAGGTTAGCGGTAAAACCCGCGTGTACGACGAACGCAGTGTTGTCCAACAGTATTTATGCCCGTTGTTGCGCCTGTAGTTTGGCGTCAATGTAAAATACTCTATAAAATACTCCATCTTGGTATCTTAAATCTCCAAGATGGCTCTTCACCATCCTGACATTTCGTGTAGATTTTTATATTTCAACCCTTTCTGCCCAATGTTGGCTCAGAGTAACACCAACTTTAGCAATAAATTGAATGTTAGCAAGAAATTCAGTGAGTTTATGGCGGGCGCAGTGTTGTCTCTACAGTTTTTCTGCCCGTGTACTGGCAACACTGAATTATTTGGCGCCAATACTGAAGTTAGCGATACATACACACAAATACATGGCAATCTATTCGTCATTCTTCAAACATGTGGCCTCCCGTTGCTAATCTGGCCATAGTGTCAGTTTGTAGCCGAGAGAAAATTAAAGAAAGAAGAAGAAAATTGCTAATGTTGTATCGCCCTGAGGCAAAATTGAGCCAGACAGCGTTAAATACTTAGGGCTAACTTTAGAGAAAAAATTCTTAAAACAATAAATAGGTAAAAAAATTTTGCACCAAATCTGCGAATTATTACCAACGTATTAAATTGTTGATTATTAAATGGAAAAGGCGGCGAACTCTTCAATGTCGAGACACACAGACACATGAATAATATAACGAAAACCTTTTCGGACGGGGTCTTTAATTATAGGAGCGGTCCTACACTTGGCAATGTTATTTTTATCATACCACTAATGAACTGGAACAACCTTAGCTCATTTCTATAATAGGGTCGGCAACAGCCTTAATTTAACTGAAAAATTAATGGGAAAATATAGAAATTCAACCCGGTGACCAGAAATGTTTGAAACGGGTTGGCTTTTTTCTTTCAAGCTGAGGAAAAAAGTCTTGAATTTTTCATACGTTTTGCTGGGAGGTTTTCCGTCTGTAGTTTGTTTTATATAGACATTAAATTATACAAACAAAACACCACTCGCGTGTAAAAATTATTCCTGACTACTGCGGGGCATTACCATGCCATCTTTCACGTCTTCTTGAGAGCCGTTTATTAACAAAGATACTGAGGGATGGGACAGGAAATAGTTTTGGAAATTTTTCGCATTAAGGTGGAAGAAATTAAAAAAAGAACCGCTCAAGCGGCCCTCTCTTATAACTAGGAGCACTGGCCGAGAAACTCTTTATTGCCTTCACCTTGCCAAAATATTAACAGTTCCTTTTAATCTGAGAATTAAACACTCGAGACCATTTATTTCTCTAATTTTGAATGTTCTGTTTTAATTTTGGGATTTAATTTAGTGTGCGAATACATTTTTGAGCCAAATAATAGAAGCTCGTTTGTCAAATTAGCTGCATCACGAAGAAAATCTGTTCTCATACTCTCAACCTCACCAACAAGGGGATCTTAATTCAACAAGATTTCCAACTGTCTTTCCTCCAAATATTTTTTTTTATAAGAATTTTATAACGAGGAAAAGAATTAAGGGTCATATGTTCATTTTTACAAATTAGATGTGCCCATATATATTTTTTTCTCTCAGCCACAATACTGTCCCTTCGGCTCGAGCGCTGAGGACACGTTTGAAGAATGAAGAAGGAAATATGATGATAGGTAGGAAATAAATTGTCTTTTCCGCAGTAAGCATTTAGGGATTCAGACGCGTTTCGGTCTAACATAGACCATCTTTAGCGACTTTTTTATTTATTTATTATTTTTGTTAACTTTTTTTCCACTCTCCCTTCTACTCTTAATTTCCGTATTGGTATTTGCTAAGAAGAAAGGTTCCATTCCAAATAGCCCATTCTTGACAGACTACTCGCCAAGTCCATAGTCGTCCAGACATCCACTCCTGAACTTATAAGAATGTAAAAAAACCGACAAACCATATAAAAAAGTCACTGAAGATGGTCTATATTAGATCGAAACGCGTCGGACTTAATAAATGCTTATTGTGGAAATATAGTTTATATCCTACCCATCATCTTATTATGAAGGGTTCCACAAAATCAGGATGGACAGCATCAAAAATGAAGAATACGTTACTTGTACCCGCCAACTTTAGTATTGGCGCAAAATAATTCAGTGTTGTCCAATACACGGGCAGAGAAACTTGTAGGGACAACACTGCGCTTGCCGTAAACTCACGAGATTTCTAGCAATCATTTAAAAAATTGCAAAAGATGATGTTGCTTTGAGCCAACTTTGGGCCAAAAATGGTTAAAATATAAAAATCTATACGAAATGTACTGATTGTGTCTTGCTGGAGATTTAAGTTACCAAGATGAAGATTTTACACTGAGACCAATTAGATCAATTTTCACAGGCGGAAACATTGCAGGAACAACTCTGCACTAGCCCTCGCACCCTAAACCACGGGATTTACTATTAACCTCAAACAAAATAGTTAAAGTGATGTTGCTCTCGGGCAACTTTGGGCAAGAAAGGGTTAATTCATAAACCGGATTTGAAATTATTATCTAGGAGATAAATATAACAATTGACGCGAATTGCAGTGGTGGTGAAGAGCCATGTTTCACTTGAAAATTACAAGATATAGGTTTTAGATTGGAGTCGAAATGAATTAGTGTTGCCAATATGCCAATGCACAGAAACACTTTAGGAACAACACCTCTCATCCTAAACCACGGGATTTACTGTTAACCTAGAATAAAATTGATAAAGTTGATGTTGCTCTGAAGCAACCTTGTACAAGAAAGGGTTAAANTATATTGAAAATTGAAGTTTCCTAGATGGAGATTTTATGTCGGCGCCAAAAAATCAGTGTTGCCAATACACGTGGAGAAAGGCTACAGGACAACATTGCGCCCGTTATAAACTCAAGAAAATACCTAACCTAACAAACTTAATAGATGTCGTGTCGTGTTGAGGACACAGAAAACAAACACTTTGAGCTCTGAAGATGATCTCAATAAAGATCGAAACGTTGGCACGATAAAGAAAATGTTTTTCTAAACTATGTCACACCATACCGGACCTATCTCACGATCTCCGAATTATTATTGACTAATGGTCACTAAACGCCACACACAAACTTAATAGAGTTGTTGTTTCTCTGAGCTAACATTGAGCAATAAAAGGTTCATTTATAATCAGCATTTAAATAATTTTATATGCTAGACAAATATAACGACATCGATACGAGATACAGTGGTGATGAAGAACCATATTGGAAATTAGAAGATCCCAAGATTAAAAGAGATTAAATGATGGTGAAGATCGAAGTTGGAGATTTTAAATTGGCTCTAAACAATTCAGTGTTGCCAATACACAGGCAAAAACAACCTTTAATTCAATCGTACTGCTGTTCTGACGGTTTGTACAGGAATATTTTGATAATACCAAATAAAAAAATAAAAACCCACGCGGTGAAGAGCCATGTTGGAGATTGAAGATTCCATTTGGAGATTTTAGATACAGCCTAAACACGGTAGAAAAAATGTAAAGACAGCTCTGCCCCTTGCCTAAACTTTTTAGGCTTAGGCCTAATGAATTAACTAACCTTAAACAAAACTTCTAATATTTGTGTTATTCTGAGGCAACCGTGTGTATGAAAGCGCAATGTTGGTTTTACAGTGCTTTTGCCCGTGAACTGGTAACACTGATTTTTTGTTGGAATCTTGTGGACAAAAGCGGTTAAAAGAAACCGAATTAAAGTCTACTGAAATCGTCTTTGTCGTATCATAAGTAATAATATATACTAAATACACACTGAAAAAGTAACAAACAATAAGTGTGAAATTTGGTCGTTACACATCATTATGGATAGCCATTCCCCGCTGAATTGGTCGGTCAGATGTGTTCCGACGTTTCGCCTTCATCAGTATTTGGTCTGATGGGTCTTAAAGAGATAGAACTAGATTTAACTCTTTCTTCACTAAGACCAGTAAGTTCGTTAGGTTAGGAAATCCCGTGAATTTAGGGCGGACGCAGTGTTGCACGTACAGGTTTTCTGCACATGTATTGGCAATATTGATTTGCATGGCGCCAATCTAAAATCTTCACCTTAGAATCTTCAATCTCTGAACTGGTAGGTTTCTTTAATGGAGAAATGATTTTTTTTGCAATGCAGGTACATTGCACCCGTCCTAAAAAACTGACAGGTGTAGCAACAACAAAGTTGTTTAAGTTGATTTTCCTCTGAGGCAAATTTGAGCAAGAAAGCGTTAACATCGCGTATTCTTCATTGCTTGTTTGCTAAGCTCTCGGGCCTGCTGCTTTCGCCGTATTCTTTTAAAGCTGGTGAGTATTTTGTCCTCTTTTAAAATGTCTCAATTGAAAAATACAGGCCTTTTGAACCGGTCAAAATTAGTCGAGAATAATTTCAGGAATGTCGTAAGGTACATTTCGCTCTGGAATTATTTTAGGAATATGACGAATCGCTTATACTTAGGAGCTATTTTAAAGGCCACAAACTGCTTTTGACAAGTAGAGTCATTGTTTTGTCTTATTCCCTAAATAAGTAAACAACCAAGTCGTAAAACTCCTGAGCCAGACCCCAGAAGAACTGCCATCAAGTCGCTCGTTCGCTATTTGTATTAAACCTTTTATTCGCTTGATTCCTGAAAGGCTCATATGTGTTTTATGTTTCCATAAAAACAAAGAAATGTTATTGACACATTCTTATTTTCTGGGTTGTCTTTAAAAGATAAATTATTGATGTAGTTTGAGTAAGGCCCTGTGCTGTTTTTCTTTAGGATTTGACGGAGGCAAAAAATACTTCCCATTATTAAAGTATTATTAAGCTTAAAAAGTTAAGTTTAAAAGAGTAAAATGATTAGAATATTATTCAAGCAAACGGCATAGAATATACAGTTGAAAATGAAAAAAAAAGCAATCTTGGAAAAGCATTGGTGCTCTCAACTCCTTCTCGCATCGGTTATTATATTTTAGGCCTTTCTGGACCAATGTTGACTCAGAACAACAAAAAAATATACAATTAGGTTAGATGTAGCAAAAAATCCAGTGAATTTAGGGCGAGCGCAGTATTGTTCCTACAATGATTCTGTCTATGTATTGGCAACACTGATTTATATGGCGCGAATCTAAAATCTCTTGGAATATTCAATCTCTAATATGACTCTTCACCAGCACTACCTCTCTTATCGATTGTTATATTTGCCTAGCAGATAAAATCATATAACATATAAATCAATTTTATCAGTTAACATTTTCATGCCAAATAAATGTAGGCTCAGAGTAACACCAAATTTAGAACTTTTTATAGAGATTGGAAATACGATGAGCTTTTGTTTGGGGGCGCATAGATCCTACGGTGTTTCTGTCCGAGTATTGGCAACACTGATCTTTTGGCGCCAAATTGAAGTCTCCATCTTGGAAAATTCAATCTCCACCATGACTTTTCACCACCATTGAATCTCGTATCGATTATTATATTTGTCGAGTAGATACAATTTTTAAAATCCAGTTTATAAATTAACTTTCTGGCCTAACCTCTGTTAGGAGGAACATCGAATTTAGCGAGTTTTTTAGGTTAGGAAACCCGGTGGTTTTCGGGCGGGCGCAATGTTGCCTTTGCATTGGGTTTCTGTCCCATGTGTTGGCAAAACTGATTTTTTTGCCAAGCGAAAATATTAACCGCGGAACTTCAACCTACCATAACTTCAATTCGTGTCAATTGTTATATTTATTAAATGTTTAAAATCCGCTTTATAAATTAACCCTTTCTTGCCCAAAGCGGCCTCAGAGCAACACCAACTTTAGCAATTTTGTTAAAAGGTTGGCGGGGACAAAAAACCCTTTCAAGTGAATATGAGAGCATTAGCGATGGGAATATAGGACAACTACACAGAATGTCTTTCGGATGAACAATTTTTTGCGTATCTCCTGATATTGCCAGACAAATCTCAAATATTAAAACCATTGGTAAAAATAGAGTGAAAATAGAGCTCAATTCTCCAGAAGCTGCTAATAATCTGGTTTCTCTAGTGATAATAAAGAACAACGGATGGATCCCAAACTTCTTAAAATAATTCAAGAGGTGCAATAAAAGGCGTTGACGCCACGATCGGTGAAAACGGATTTCTGGCCGTCATTCAATAGAGTGTTAAAGTAAAGAGCATAAAGAGAGTCAACAAAAAAATCTCTCATTCGGATGGTAAAGTCACCCTAGAACTACTCGGAACATGTTTCGTATCCTTCGATAGCCAATTCATTCCCGATAGTGTATCTATCTATGGAGTCAGATGCCGCGTTCTTCTATTCATCCCCAATGTAATCCAGTGTTGTAACTGTTTCAAATTCAGACACACGGCCGACCAGTGCAGAAGCAAAACTACATGCGAAATATGTTCTCTTAACCACAGCATCGAAAAGTGCCCGAACAAAAAAAACAACACAAATTTGCGCCAACTGTAAGGGAAACCACAAAGCTACTGAAAGATCATGTCCCGTACGCATTAAGAATGGACAGGAGCTGAAAGATAACATTTTAGGAACATCCTATGCTGAAGCAACTAAAAACAGATTCCATTTACTACAAGATGAGATCGAATTCCCATCCTTAAGACCTTCAGAGAATATAGACCCACCAGGAGGTCCTGGACAGTACAGCCGTATGCTGAACAAAAAAACAAAGAGAATGTGACACTGGGGACAGATCTCCGCTCAGAAAAGTTAAAGCCACCTGCAACCAGTTCCCCGAACTAATCCATAAACCACCTCCTTCTACTAGGTATTGAACGCATCCGACAACGATCTTAACCAACAGCGACCCGCGACGGTCGGAACACTAACGTGGCTAGTAGCCCAAACTGCCTTGCTAGCAAAACTGAGAAAATTAATTACTTTTTTGAGGCACGAAAACATCGATCCCAACAAAATGGAAAAACAGTTATAATCAGCAATAGTTACCATTGAAGTAACAAAAACTTAACCCTTCGGAAAGTATGAAAATAACAGAATGCAACAGCGACGTTTTTCCTTTAGCACCCGAATTTACTACATATCAATAAAAACATTATGAGACTGAAAATTCTTCAAATCAACATAAGAACAATGCTAAAAAACAAAAAGGCATTAGAAATGAAATAGATCAGGAAAAATTTTCACATTGTAGCAGTATCCGAAACATGGCTATCTCCGTCCAAAACCTTCCACATAAAAAAATATTCGACCATCAGGTCAGACAGAACTGACGGATATGCTGGGACAACAATCCTCATCAAGGACTCTGTTGACTTTGAGCTCCTGAATTTTGACCCTGGATTCAATAATCACTCCATCCAAACTCTTATGCTGCAAGAGTTTGACATCGACAAAATTGCGAAAATATCTCCCTTATATCCATATATTGTCAATCTGGACATATAATTAGCACTCAACATTGGATACGCCTGCTCACCAATTTAACCTGTCCATATATAATCTTCGGTGACTTTAATGCACACCACATTGGTTTCGGCTCCGACTCGAAAGATCTCGAAGGCAAGATCATAATGGAATTCGTAGAGCAGTCCAATTTATGTTTTCTTAATAATGGGTCCCCAACTCGTATCAAGAAAACTGGGACCACGAAATCTGCGGTTGACCTCATCTTATGCTGTCCCGACTTTGCCACCTGGTGCTCTTGGACCACTTTTGACGAACCCATTGGGTCTGACCATCTAGGCATTGCCATCTACATAGACACTTGCGACTCTTCGGCGAATGTTGAGGACTCCTTCCAGCACAGCAATCATAAATGGAATCTAAAAAGAGCTAATTGAAGAAACGAGGAAGACACGATGGATAGGCAGCACAAGTGAAAAATATGTGGCATGGATTAAGTGCATAAACATAGCAGCACTTGCTCCAATTCCTAGGTACACCCAATATCAAGGTAATAGAAGATCCTCGCCCTTGGTGGGATAAAGATTGTGAAGAGGCCAAGAATAGCAATATCATAGCTTATTGCAGATACAAGAACCAATCAAACATGGACAATTTCATAGCCTCAAGAAATGCGACGGCATATTGCAAACAGCTTTACAAAAAGAAAAGGAAAGAGAAATGGATAAGTTACTGAAGAGCCTAAACAGTCAAACCCCAATTTCAGAAATTGGGAATAAAATAAGAACTAAACTAAAAGGCGGTAGGGGCCCACAAGGAACATCACAAATTGAATGTGCCTTGGAAATACTCACATCCCTTACCCCGGAACACATTCTCAATGAGGTCAAAATCGTCAAAACAAATAGGCAAGACGTTCTAGAACGGGAATTTCTCACGGAGGAATTAGAAAAGGCCACAAAACCAAATAACAATACTGCTCCGGGGAATGATGAAATCCACTACTCATTCCTAAAACACCTTCCTCCCAGCGCCAAACAGCGCCTACTGCAGATCTTTAATGAAATTTGGCTGAATGGATAGCTGGCGAGATCAAGTCATAATCCCGATTTTAAAATCGGGTAAAAACCCACACACGTACAAATCATATCGACCCATCATCTTATCGTCATGCTTAGCGAGAACTTTCGAAAAACTAATAAAAGCTAGACGATTTCCTTTAAATGGTTCCTTGAGTATAACCATATCCTACCCAACCACCAATACGGCTTTAAGAAGGGAAGAAGCACTATGGACGCTCTGGCAAACCTTATCACAGACGTCCAAATTAACTTCTGGAATAATAATTTTCTCCTGTTCACCCTCATCGATTTACAGAACGCCTATAACGACGTATGCATCGATATCCTAGTCAACAAAATGGTCTTCCTTAGGATACCCTACAAACTAGTCAGAAATATATCAAATCTCCTCCTAGACAGGCGAGTATACGTTAAGACAAAGGGAACACTCCAGAGCCACGGAATACCTCATCAGGCCTCCCACAAGGCTCCGTCCTCGCCCCGATCCTATTCAACATATATACTGCGGATTTGGGCGACTCACTTAGAAATGAGACTAAAAAGATATTCTTCGCCGACGTTATAACGCTCTACTGCGAAGGACGTTCACCCGAACGAATAGAGAACCTCCAGGCTTGAGCCAAAAATCACGGACTAATCATCTCTGTAGAGAAATGATCCGCTATTATGTTCACGAGTCGCCGCAAATACACTCAACTGGACATTTACAGACTGGGGAACCTGAATTTGGTCCCCCAACGATGCGTCAAACTACTTGGCGTGCATCTTGACGAAAAACTCGTATGGAGACAACAAATTAACAACGCAGTAGCCAGTTGTGAAAAAGCAATTAACATCATAAGATGCATCAACCACTATATCTATGGGGCGGACATCAAAACATCCCTCCTATTACACCGAACCCTATGTAGTACTGTACCGATTGGACTACGGAAGTCTCTTTTATAACCGCCGAATGCCGCCAAATCGCATCTTTTAAAGCTGGATAGAACCCAATACAAGTCCTTACGGGCAAGTATGGGTGCTTCGACATCCTCCCCGACTAACGCCTTGAAGCAAAAAAACCTCCACTTAACATTAGAAGGAAAAAGTTGGGCGGAAAGTTCGTTGCAGAAAAGATGATGACAAACAATCCCTTACTGGCCAAGATCTCAACATTGGCAGAACATTCATTGACCAAAACATTCTGGGAAAAAAAGAACTCCACTCTTAGTATCGCCATTCTGTGAGCTCGCCCCTCAATGCAACTGGAACCCGGAAAAAACCGAGGGTCTACATATAATGTCAATTATTTTAAAACCATCAGGAAGCTCAATATATTCTCTAATTTTATCCATCATGGCCACCAAAACGCTGTAGGATACCACCAAGAATTTCACGCAAGACTGACATCAGTGTTCCCAGATAACATATATATACACCGATGGATCCAAAAGCGAAACTGGAGTAGGAGCAGCCTTTCTCGAAACAACGAGCAAACAATATGCCCAATTCTATCTCAGAAAGAAAGCCTCCGTATACACGGCAGAGTTACCGGCAATAAAAGAGGCACTGCTATATGCCAAGCGTGAAATGATGCCCAGGATAGTAGTCATCTCAGATTCCCTAAATGCAGTGCAAAGCATTAACGCACCTAGCTCCAAAACCCCAAAAATGATATACACAATCAGATCCCTGATGTTTGAGTTGCAAGAACACTGCTTAGCCGCGATTATATGGACCAAAGGGCATGTCGGAGTACACGGAAACGAAAAGGTGGACCGATTAGCCAAGGAGGCGACTTCAATGTGTGGAAGCAGATTACGACTTTAGACATAGAAAAAATGTCTTCTCTTCGTGGAACGAAGATTATGGCGCATCCTGACAGGAGAAAGGAAAGTATTATGGAACCCTAGCCCTCGTGTCCCTGCAAGAACATGGTACCATTCATTCAAAGAGGAAAGGAAATTCTACATCATATTGATCCGTCTGCGACTCAACCAACATCGATTGGCTTTACACCTACACCGCATAGGCGTAAAAGAGTCACCTCACTGTGGGCGGTGTCAGAGAGCAGTGATCGAAGATTCAAACCATGTCTTCCTGGAATGCCCCCGGCTAGATCATGCACGTCAGGACATCTGGAAGAAGGTCGAGGAGGAAAAAATCCCCTTACCCACCAACCTACATGGGATCCTCAAAATCACGAAGATTTACAAATGTATATATAGATTTATAGTGTCCAATAAAATTGACATATAATAGTGTGCGAATGAGTGGAATTGGCTAATTTAAATTAATATGAAAATATATCATAAATGCAGCCAAAAAAATTTAAACACAGACTTTCATACAATTTATTAGAAAGAAAAATGTCACTTCAACATCTTCAATCTCCACTTCATCTCGTATCGATTGTTACATTCTAATTGGATTATTAACGTACGGTTTCACCATTTGTGAACTGTTTGGGTTCAATTTTTCTCCTCTGACCCATGGGAATTTCTGGAAAATAATCAAGAAAGGAGAGCCGTCGAGTTGACGCAATTTTTCTACGCCAAAAAAACTACAAAGGTTATCAACTGGCCGTCTCTTTATCGTCGGCCGAGCCGCCATTTTGTCTTCCGAGTCTTCGACGATGTTTGATGAGAACATTTTTTCCATTCTTCTTTGACAAAAAGCAGAAATTTTCAATATCAAACACTGAAAAATTTGAAAATTTTGAATTTGAAAAAAATACTGTATCGAGATTGATAGGAATTGTTCCATAGCGAATCTCAAATAAAAAATTTGTTTATTTACAACCGGATTCGATAATAATTGAACAATGTGACAAAAGAGCCGTGTAGAAAGATCCTCCGCCTTGTTCGACGATGTTTGACATAAGTAGGTGTAAACAAGGTGAAGGGTTTAGTTAAAATTAGCCGAGTCGTTTTTCTCTTTTAGCCTGTGTAGGAACGTAGATTTTTAAAACGGGACTACGCGAGCCGGAGGGATTGAGGCGTCACCGTAGACAGTCTACCGCAGGACTGAAAACGAAGAGGGCTATTTGTCTGCAGGTGACAGGTGTAGAGAGAACGGAAGAAACTTAAAGGAGTCTATCTATTCTGGACTTTATCCAAATCGAACTCGTCAACCGAAGGGCACAAAATGTTTAGAGGCCTGCAATCAAAACATTTATTTCATAGGGTAGAAAAAACTTTTTTTCATGTTTATCTCGAGTGAAAATTCAACCCTTAATTCATTATCCTCCAAACCTTAGGTTTTTATGTAAGTAGATGTTTACATTTAAATGAATAACAATAGGTTCAAAGTACTGATTTGAATGCCGTTGATGATATTATTAAGGTAAATTGAGGAGGTAGGTGTATTGGCTGCACTGTACAGGAATAGAGATTCTATCTCCGATTTACAATGGGTGGGTGATTGTCTCGTTCACTGTATATTATTGAGGATCTAGTATAAATGGGCAGGTTTGATGGCAACACTGTATAGGATAACCAGATGGAGGTTACAATTCGGTATAAATTGGACGGGTTGTAGACTTAGTTGTATTGTCAATTCATAAATTAATAATGCTTTTATGGTAAATTCAGGATTATTGGGTAAATGTATTGGCTGCGCTGTATATGATAACCAGTAGGAGGTTACAAACTCGATATAAATTTGACGTTTTGTAGACCTCTTCTATTGTCAATTCATAAAATTAATTCACTATATAAAATTCACTGATGTTATTGTGATAAATTCAGGATTATTAGGTAGGTGTATTGGCTGCAATGTATAGGATAAACAGTTGAAAGTGAGAAATCTGACATTAATTGGACGAGTTGTGGACCTCAATCAACTGTCAATTCGTAAATTTATTATGTTTGAAGCCATTAATTTCAATATTTAAAATCCTGATGACTGCGTTTTTTGAATGCCGTTGATAATGTTATTATAGTAAATTTAGGATTATTGGGTAGGTGTATGGATTGCACAGTACCGGAATGATGGTTATATATCTGGTCAACAATTAGACGGGTATTTGATCTAGTTCACTGAGAATTTTTGTGGATTCAGAAAAATTGGGTAGGATTATTGGCAACACTGTAAGGATAACTGCATGGAGGTTATATCTCTGATCTAATTAATGGATGAGTATTTGATCTAGCTCACTTTAAAGTTGTTGAAAATAAATAATATTGGTAACTTGTTCATATTGAAATACATATAACAAATAAGAGTTTTTTATGTATCCCGGTTACAACAATGGATGACACTCATTAAGGGCGAGGAGGTCTCGAGTGAGGTCGTTTTGGATGATGAAGCTAGTATTAATGAAGTAGCCAGGAGAAAAACTTTCTTTTGAATAGAAAAATTCTATTTTGGCAGGTTTTTATCGTTCTAATCTGTTCTCGGTCGCTGAGTAGGGTAAATTGAGGTAAAATAAATAGCCAACTGTTACGCAAATTTGGCTCAAAAGGATGTAAGTCATTAGACTAAAGGCCCGAACAGTCTTGGAATGGAAGAAGTTAAAGGACGTGGTTCCAATTTGGCGATGATGATGAAGAGGACGGAGTAAGGCCTTCCATTGTCCTTGAATAGTCTTTAACTGCGGGCAAGGTTAGTCTGAAAGGCGACGATTTGCCTGAAATCGATGCATCTGTCTGTTCTAAGTCACGGACCGCTGATATCTGAAATCTCGGCCTAAGTACAAACACATACACACACGTGACAACTCTCACGCATTCCTTCCTTGTGAAATCAATGGACTCCCTTTGTCTTCGATCACCGGGATCGACCATCCGATTCTAATTTAACGGTTATGAGCAAAATATATCTATGCCGCCCATTCAACGCTTCCAAGAGGGATGCCACACCCACGAAACGACGGTGGAAAAAATCAGCTCCGACGTTTATCTAGCCATTTCGACGAGCTTTATATCATAGGCTAACACAAATAGCACAAATTACATTTGCCATTCGTCTGATGTCATACAATTAAAGCTGTCTTATCTCTTACTATTTCACGTAATTGGTAAGCACGGTACAAAAAAAAATTGGCGCACATAAAAAAGTTTTTCTGTTTCCTAATGTGAGATTTATCCGGGAAATTTGGTCTTTTTCGAAACGATCATTTTGTTCTGCCAGTACTCGTGGGGTTGGTCTGTGTGACGTTTTTCCGGCATTTTGCCATCTTCAGTGTGTCTTTTCCGATGAAGGGAAGATTTTTACATTGATGTTAAACAAAATCAGTTTGCCAATACACGGGGCAGAATCACTTCAGAGACAATACTGCGCCCGCCCTAAACGGGATTTCCTAACCTAAAAACTTGCTCAACTTGGTGTTTCTCTGAGGCAACATTGGGCTGCAAAGAGTTTATTTATAAACTGGACTTTAAAAATTTGTCTACTAGAAAAATATAACGATCGATAAGAGATTTAATGGTGTTCAATGAAGTGCCATGTTGGAGATTGAAGATTGAAACTTGTAGGTTTTAAATTGGCACCAAAAAATCAGTGTTGCCAATATACAGGCAAAAAAACACCGCAGGGCAACACTGTCCCCGCCCTAGACTTACGAGATTTTATTCTAATTTTTACCAAAATCACTAAATTTGATGTTGGTCTGAGGCTAGGTTGGCAGGAAACGGTTAAACATTTTTCTATCATTTAAGACCGACGAAATGCCGAAACGCGTGTAAAAGACAACCCAACAACAAGGGGAATATTCGGCAGACCAAATTACTAAATAATTGTTGATTACTTTTTCAATACACATTATTATTATGGATTGAAAACAAAATTGCGTTTAAACAAATTGTAAAATGGTTGAAAAACTTTTGATATTATGTCTCACCTCCTCAGGAGTGACTGAGTGACCTTAATATCTGTTGAAAGCCTACTATTAAGTTATATTCCACTTCCAAAGCGTTAGGAACGTTTGAACACCTGTGATTTTCTCTACCGAGATTACCGTAGTGGTGGATTTATTAACTGTCAAAAGAAGGAGGACTACAACCATCCTATTTATAGCGGAATCGTAACCTTCATCTGGTCATCCTCTATAATTCTATAATATATAATATATCCTATAATAACTTCATAAATGGCATTCATAAACCCCCGTCATTAGGACTTTAAAACTTGAAACATAAGTCCTAAGATCTCATACATAATAAATTTCTAATTGGACATTATAACTGAAGAAACCGTCCAATTAATTTAGGGATTGTAACCTCCATCTGGTTATCCTATATAATGCAGCCAGTACACCTACCCAATAATCCTATATTTACCATAATAACGTCATCAACAGCACTCATACACCTCCGTCATTTGAACTTTTAATCTTGCCACTTTGGGTTTCATGCATAATAATTTTATGAATTGACAATAGAACGAGGACTACAACCCGTCCAATATTGGTGGAATTGTAATCTCCATGTGGTTATCGTGTATAGTGAAGCCAATACACCGACCCAAGAATGATAAATTTACCTAAACAATATCATCAACTGCATTCATAAATCCCCTTCATCAGGACTTTGAAAGCTACAACTTATGACCTCAAGAATATTAAATTTACGAATTGACATAAAACCAGGTCTAGAACTCTTCTAATTTATATTGGAATTGTAACCTCCAACTGGTTATACTATAACATAGTGAATGAACAAATCGCATAACCTTGATTTTAATGTACTTTTTCTTTATACCAAAGTAATACATTACACGTCAGACTCGTTTTTCGAGAATATTTAAACAATTTCAATACTAGAGATTTGTTTGTACTTGTTCGTGAATCACACGTGTAATCAATTTGTCTTTCTGCTCTATCCCCTGGGATGATTCCGTCCGGACAATAATGTCAAAACAGCCGAAACCGTGGGCTTGGGGTCAATCCGAAGGGAGACGAGGATGGATGTTAATTAGAGACAGAAAGCCAGCCCAGATGTTTTGTGGCGGTGTTCAAAGGAATCTGAAACTCTTTCCCCTCCGAAGGCCCTTCTTACCCGGCCATTAGTTCATTTCAAAGACAGACGGAGTCAGCGATTCTTCGAGACTTTGTTGCTTGTCTGGCCGTCTTTAAGGGGCATTTACTCGGGTAATATTCCTCCCATGGAGACCCGGTCCGAGTTCAGTCTTTTAAACAGTTTTTTTTTCTCTCTCTCTCTCCCTATCGGACACCCGACTGCGGAATCCGCTGATATCTATAATTCCGCATTCGGCCTCAACCCAAAGGTCCGATTTCGTGCATTTCCTTCTTTGTAAAAAACAATCAACACTGGTTTTTTTTCTTAATTCAACGCGGGAAATGCAAATGAATGTTCAGTGGTGGCAAAAAGTGAACAAAAATGCTATAGGTAACTATTGTTTAAGGTTTTTAGTTGAGATGAAAAAAGTTAATGGCACGAGAGGGATTCGAACCCACGACCTTCGGCTAGATACGCCGCTGCTCTACCACTTGAGCTATCGTGACCTCGATCCACTCGGACACTAACTTCCCATCTCAACCCCATCTTTTGAATTTTCCCTCCTTTTGCCATTTTTTGCTATAGGTAACGGCTGTCAGTTTATCCTACGCAGTGCAGTCAATACACCCAAGAATCCTACATTTACCATTCGTTAATAACTAAACGTGTGATTTAATTGTTGATAACCTCGTTCGGACGTTCCAATTTTCAACGGAGGCGCTCAAACCACAGAAAATCATTCTAGTGTATGAACACTTCGTCACAGGCATGCAGTCCTGAAAGCGGATCTCATCTTCTTTATTTCAGACAATCCGGGTCGATGATTCTTCTTGTATTGATAAACCCCCAATAAACTTTTTCAGAAACACTGTTCAGTCAGCTGAGCATAATAATTAACCATAAGATGTAAATGCCCGGGAGTGTTGGCTGGAACAGTGGCCGATTTCAAGTGCATATTTCGAAAGCTCGGAACTCTTCGAGATGCGTAGAAATAGATAAATCACGCAAATCGGTGTGGGAGATGGACAGAAAGATATGACGCGGCGAGTTCCGCTCTCGGGGCGATGCGAGATGAAATGGAACAGAAAATGAGCCTGTCCGTCGGGCAGAAAAGTTCGAAAAGCCGATTAAACGGTTTGATAAGACCCGTCCAGAAATAAGCAATAATAATAACCGGCTCGGCTTAAAGCGATAAACACTTTTGTCACTGCGCCTCCAGTTCTCACAATGTGACCGTCCAGGTTGGTGGGCCACGGATTTGGACCAAACTTTTTTTTGTGATTCTATTCTCCAAAATATCCGCCACTTCTTGTGAATACGCCCTGGTCGACGACCTCCTGCAAGTCTGACATTCCTAGTGCAAGCTTTAACGTCATTTTTTTTCAAAACCTAGTATTTTATAAACTGATAGGCAAAAAGTTTCACTCAACTGTTTTTTTTTTCATTTTCTCGATTAAAGAAAATTCTGCACTTAACCAGTGTTAATCTCTCATTGTTTTTTATAGAGAAATATTTGTTTATGCTATGTTTTAAATTGGGAATATCAATTAGAGGTAAACACACTTAATCCTTAATCCAAAACAAGGATGAAGGATTTTTCAACGTTTAATTTTTACGGCATTTAAAATGTTTATTCAGTGGTTAGCATGAGAGACTCTCACGCCGCGGTCGTGGGTTCGATTCCCACCGTCACCTCTGGCCCTTTTTTCACAATAACCCCCCCAAATTTGAACACACATATATGAATTGTCGCATGGCTAATATGCATAGTTCATAACGCAAAAAAAAATTGCCTTTTTTTCATTTTTTAATGTATTTTTTTCATACCGTGGATATGTAGGTAAGAACAAGGAAAAGCTGTCAACATATTTCAACAAAAGTGATATTTCAATTTTATCGTTATCGAGTTTTGAGAAAATTGATCAACGGGTGTTTGGTTTTTAAATGT